>NC_039366.1:188917752-189000718 GCF_003573695.1 Papaver somniferum | reverse complement strand
TTTTCAAGAATAAATATTTTTATTAATTAATTTTGCATTTTTAGGTACTAAATAAAGACTAGATGAATAGCGGAGCGAAAAGAGCAGAAAAGCGGTGAAAAGCCGCGAAGAATGTTGTGCACAAGACCAAAAGGCTAGAAGTGGGCTTGAAGAGGAAGAATTGTTCTTAAAGAAGATATGGGCTTGGCATACCCAAGGCCCAAAACCCTCACCCAAATCCAATTCCTATATCCATACCCGTTTCCCTTTCTAGCCGTCAGATTGGATCATCTCAGCATCCTACGGTCGCTTCATCGTCGTGCATCGAAGTCTGAAGCTCCTGTCAAACACTACAACACCTAACTCCATCTTGAGACGTCAGTTTCGTTGTATCGGGCATCCAACGGTCGCTTCCCGCTTCCTTCCATCTAGCCGTTAGATCGATCCATCATCTTCGCATCCAACGTCTCATCCTCGCTGTTCATTAACAATTTCTAAACCCACTCAACACCCTAGCATCTAGGTTTATAACCCAAAACCAAACAAACCCAATCCATTTTCCATCGAGCCATCTCCTTCTTTCCCTTTCTCTTCAGACGCCATACCACCACCATTTCCACCACCTGCTCCGCCACCAACTCTCTGTCACCACCTCAACCATCATCATAACCACCACGTCCATCAAAGGAACCTAATCCCATCATTTTCCCTTCTCCTTAGCCACCTATTTTCTCAATTTCTGCACGTTTTCTATCAGAAACCCTAGCGTGTAAAATTGGGAAATTAGGTCGAAATTGAGAAGCAATTGAAGCGTGGGGAGTATCAGGAGAAGAATTGGAAGCATGGGTGAGAGTTATCATTCATTTTCAGAGAGTTGGTAAGGAGTAATTTTAAAACCCTAATTTATTATTTATTTGGGGATTTTTGGGAATTGGGTGTATGAACCCTAATTATGTAAATTGGGTATAAATAGGACTTGTGGGTGTTGTTGTAGAGCTATGCCTGGACTAGCCAGTGCTTCACCCAAGAGGACTGGAATATCCAGTGCCTCAAGGGTTAGTTCTTAGTTTAAATTGTCTTGTAAATTTCAGTTCATTTTAGAATTTAATTTCAGTTCATGTTCTAAATTAATCTGCTAGGGTTTAGATGAAACCTTTAATCACATGTTAAGATAATTCAAGTTCATATTTTTGTTCTTATAATGCTTCATAGCTTTAGGGATGCTAGTTAGCTACATTGATCAAATGAACCTGTGATAAGTTGTACTGTAAGAAGACAGTTTATGCTAGGGGGAATTAGTGAAGTTGGTTGATAAGTTATCCATTTGAGATCCCACCATAGAATAAGAACTGTGCTTAATTGAGAAAGGAATGAGAGTTAGCTAATTGAACCAAATTAGCCTGTGATAGGTTGTGCTGTAAGAAGACAGCCTATGCTAGGGGTGAGTTAGGAAGATTAACTGATAAATCATTCTTTGTAGTTTTCTCTGGAAAGGAACAAGAACATAATTTGAATAAATATTGCCTTAGCATAGGATTAAGAAGGTGGATTCAAGACCCTAGTAGTGTTACCACAACTGTTTACTTTGATCTTCTTTGCTTCTTTTATTCAATGCACTCTTTCCATCACTGCCACTGTTTTACTTTGTTTCTTTGGCTCTTTACTTCACTGCCTTTCACTTAGAGAGTAGCTTAGGAGAATTTCAATACACACCCTAGTCCCTGTGGATTCGACCCGTATTTGCACACTCACTACAACAGACCTTGTGCACTTGCAGGTATCATTTCTGTGACTCATTTAGAGAGCCACCAAGTTTTTGGCGCCGTTGCCGGGGACTTAACACAAGACAACTGAACTTTGTTGGTTAGCCATTTGGGTTAGACCCTGTTGAGCTCAAAACATTTAGGTTAGTAACATTCCAAAGGTTCACTGGCTTGTGATTAGTGGTGCTTTAAACATACCATTAATGCTAGGAGTTAGTGATAATCTAAGGGATTCACAAAGCCATATTAGTTAGAGACCTAGACCCTAAATGATCTGTGACTGCCTATGCTTTAATCAGATAGGCAATGCTAGGGGTTATCCAATGACTTTAAGTAGTTAACTAGCCACATGACAGGGATGTAACCAAGGTGAACTATCTAGGTGAAGGAGAATTCTCATCCATCTTCATACACTTCCATCTTCAACTGTTTTGCTTGTTTTCTGTTTTCTTTCATTTATTTTACCTTCATTGCTCACTGTTTGTTTTTCTCTCATGCTCACAGTGGTGTCTTAACACCACAATCTTTACTTGTTTCACTCACTGTTTACTTCCCCCATTCAGCTCTCATACATCAGTCCATTCAGCTCCATGTTAGCTTAGGAAGCATCTAGAGAAGCTAGAAAACAACATTTGCTCCCCCTTGTCCCTGTGGACTTTCCCTTTCTTCCCATTCTACCTACAATTGATCTTGTATACTTGCAGGTCAATTTGTAGGTTGTTTATAAAACCCACCAAGTTTTTGGCGCCGCTGCCGGGGACTTGGCGCTGTGTAGTTGAACAAAAAAAAAAAAAAAAAATTGTCTTGCTTTTCTGTTTTCAACCTGCTATAACTTAGTGTAACTTACCTGCTGTGTAGTTCTGATAAGCATCTTAGTGTAAGCATCTGCATCTGCATCATTAGCATTGCATCATTAGCATATTGCATCTTTAGTTTGCATCATCTTCTGCATCATTATCTTCATATGCATCTCTGCATTTGCATCTTGCATATTGCATCTTTGTTTCTGCTCTGAATACCTGCAAAGCATCGTTGCATCTGTAGCTTTGCTCTGTGGCTTTGCTCATTGTCTGCATAGTTTCTCATTTTGTCATAATCTGTAGCTTTTCCCTGCCCTGTAACTGGCTGCTCCCCTGTCTTGGCCTTGCCAATTGCATCTGTTACTGCATTTGCTTGGAGTACTTGAGCATTAAGTCAGCTGCTACTGCATATTGGCCATTGGGTCACTGTCAACTGAAATTTGAATGCCTGAAATTTATTGATGTGAATGTCTGAGATTTGCTGTTGTTCATCTTGCTGTGCATCTTAGCTGCATATTTTATCCTTCACTTGTTGTGTTCTTTCACTCCTCCAATTATGTGAACTGAACACTCCTCTTCTGAGTCCAGGTACCTCCTGTGTTGCTGCTGCTACTGCCTTCTGCACCTGCTGCTGTGCTGCTGAAAGGGAGAAGAGCAAGGCAAAGCAAGCTGTGGGATGAGGCAGGAACCAGCTAAAACTTGCCCAGCCAAAGCTAACCCAGTTTACTGGGTTTGGGTATTGTTATCTCACACTAAATTTCTGAGCCTTGTAAAAAGTCTTGAAATTGTGGGTTTGTCAATGGAACTATGGATTTAAGCCCAAGTTTAAATTTTGTTTCTGAATTGTGGGCTTAGACCCAACTGAACTTTAAACTCCTACACTGTGGGCTTAACCCAAAACAAAAATTTGTATAAAGTTTTCAAAGCCCAGTTGGGCTTAGTCTTTTGGCTAAACAGCTAGCCCAAAACCCAACTGAAACTTAACTTTTGGGCTTGGTTTACTGAACAGTTGGGCCTCGTACTCAAACTATAAGTTGTCAGCTGGGCCTTTTTCCCTAAAAACCAAAATTTTCTCCTTATCCCATTAAAAACCAAATGTTTTTCTCCCATAAAAACCAAAGTTTTCCGAATGTTTCCCTAAAAACCAAAATTTTTCTTTTTCCCATCAAAACCAAATGTCTCCCGACAAAACCAAATTTTTCCCAAAAAGTCCAATCCTATTAAAAACCAAATTTTCTTGTATAAAATCTAGTAGATAGTTTCTTAGTTAAATCTTTTGTTTCTTTTGTATATATAGTGCTAATCCAATATGATCTCGGCTAAAAAATGTTGGATTTTTGCCTTGAATAACGGAGTTCTAATTTTGCTTTCGCCGTCAAATCGGGTATTCTCTTTCCTTTTTCTCTAATCAGCATAATCCTCTTCGTATGTTATAATTCTTTTCATATTTTGAAACATTGAGGACAATGTTTAGTTTAGGTTTGTGGGTATAGAGTAGATACCACGATCACATGCCATAATTGAAAACAAGAACTCCTTCTTTTTGAATTCTTTTTGAAAAAATTGAAAAAAAAAAAAAAAAAAAAAAAAAAAAAAAAAAAAAAAAAAAAAAAAAAAACATAAAAATGGAGCTCATTTACCTTGAAATGTTGACTCTTGTGCATGTATGTAAACATAAGGATTCTTAGTCTAGATATTTAGGCACCCTGATTCTAGCACAATTCACATGTGATAAGAAACTTGCACGCGCACGATCTACCAATACATGTATAGCCTCGATCTTAAAGGTGTTTGATAGGAAGTTAGATTGCCAATAATTTTAGAATACTGAATGAGACTTGACTAGCTTGTTCTTTGGTTGGCTGGGATAGAAGTTGGAGGATACGTTAAGAAAAGCAACCATAGAATTTGACCGGATGCATTCGATAAGGGCCACCTCTTGCTAAGAGTCATGTAATTATGTTTTTCTTTTTGTTCATGTATCAAAAGTGTCACTATGTTGTGAAGATCAAAGTTATTTCTTCAAAAAAAAAAAATCAGAAAAATCAGAAAAATTCAGAAAAATCAAAAAAATATTCAAAAAATAAAAATAAAAAATCAAGTATTTTATCAATTCCATCCTCTCTTGTTCCAAAAATAAAAGAGAGTAGTCAATGTAAATAAGAGTCATGTAAAAAGTCATCTTTTTGTTGTAAATAGTCTTGTAATAAGCAAGGAGGGTGCAGCCATCGATGTATAACGCGGGTAAACTGAAATATCACCAACTCATTGGGTGAACATTCACAATTCTCATAAAGCCGGATAGCTAGCTTGGCTTAGAATTCGGTTCTTAGCCTAAAAACTATCTCTTGGTGATTAGTAGTCATAACTTCAGGTCATTCTAGAAACATGTGTAGATACACTTTACACTCTTATCACGTGTCTTTAGTTGTTATCAGTGCTAGGATTGTGCCTTTGATAGCTAGATTGACATCTCCATTTTGCTGTGAGCTTCTACTGTCTTGCACATGTCACATTTCATGGAATCTGAGCTTATATTTTGTCCTAGAACTTTGTAGGTACGTTCTAAGCAAACCTTCACGAGACTTCAACTCATCCACTAGGGGCACTTAGTGGTTTAAAAGGCTTAGTGCATATGCTAAATGAATTCGAGAGACCAGCGACAGTGGTATAGGTAGGATTTCCTTAGTTTCGTTTTACTTGAGGACAAGTAAAATTCAGGTTTGGGGGTATTTGATGAGTGCTAAAAAGTGCATATTTTTATATATTTTTCTTGGCATTTAACTCATCTTTTGTGCATTAATTCTACATTTTATCCCATATTCTGTATTTTCATTCTTTTCAAGAATAAATATTTTTATTAATTAATTTTGCATTTTTAGGTACTAAATAAAGACTAGATGAATAGCGGAGCGAAAAGAGCAGAAAAGCGGTGAAAAGCCGCGAAGAATGTTGTGCACAAGACCAAAAGGCTAGAAGTGGGCTTGAAGAGGAAGAATTGTTCTTAAAGAAGATATGGGCTTGGCATACCCAAGGCCCAAAACCCTCACCCAAATCCAATTCCTATATCCATACCCGTTTCCCTTTCTAGCCGTCAGATTGGATCATCTCAGCATCCTACGGTCGCTTCATCGTCGTGCATCGAAGTCTGAAGCTCCTGTCAAACACTACAAAACCTAACTCCATCTTGAGCCGTCAGTTTCGTTGTATCGGGCATCCAACGGTCGCTTCCCGCTTCCTTCCATCTCGTCGTTAGATCGATCCATCATCTTCGCATCCAACGTCTCATCCTCGCTGTTCATCAACAATTGCTAAACCCACTCAACACCCTAGCATCTAGGTTTATAACCCAAAACCAAACAAACCCAATCCATTTTCCATCGAGCCATCAACTTCTTTCCATTTCTCTTCCTCTACAGACGCCATACCACCACCATTTCCACCACCTGCTCCGCCACCAGCTCTCTGTCACCACCTCAACCATCATCATAACCACCACGTCCATCAAAGGAACCTAATCCCATCATTTTCCATTCTCCTTAGCCACCTATTTTCTCAATTTCTGCACGTTTTCTATCAGAAACCCTAGCGTGTAAAATTGGGAAATTAGGTCGAAATTGAGAAGCAATTGAAGCGTGGGAAGCAAGAGAAGACTAATTCTAAGCATGGGTCGAAGTTTGATTGGAGTCAGAGATTAGGTAAATTTCTAATTTTAATTTCTAAAACCCTAATTTTTCTGATTTGGGAAATTTTTGGGGGAAATCAATTGAATGTTAAATCGAGGTATGGGATAGTCTATTAGGGTTGTTATCAACATTAGGTAGGATTATTGTGATTTAATTTTGATTTTCACCAAACCCTAATGGGGACTGTTTTGGTCCTGTTTTGGGGGAATTGATTGTAACTATAAATAGACGTGTTGGTGATGTAATTGGGGTATGCCTGGATTAGCCAGTGCTTCACCCAAGAGGACTGGAATAGCCAGTGTCTCAAGGGTTAGTTCTTAATTTAAATTGTTTTGTAAATTTCAGTTCATTTTAGAATTTAATTTCAGTTCATGTTCTAAATTAATCTGCTAGGGTTTAGATGAAACCCTTAATCACATGTTAAGATAATTCAAGTTCATATTTTTGTTCTTATAATGCTTCATAGCTTTAGGGATGCTAGTTAGCTACATTGATCAAATGAACCTGTGATAAGCTGTACTGTAAGAAGACAGTTTATGCTAGGGGGGAATTAGTGAAGTTGGTTGATAAGTTATCCATTTGAGATCCCACCATAGAATAAGAACTGTGCTTAATTGAGAAAGGAATGAGAGTTAGCTAATTGAACCAAATTAGCCTGTGATAGGTTGTGCTGTAAGAAGACAGCCTATGCTAGGGGTGAGTTAGGAAGATTAACTGATAAATCATTCTTTGTAGTTTTCTCTGGAAAGGAACAAGAACATAATTTGAATAAATATTGCCTTAGCATAGGATTAAGAAGGTGGATTCAAGACCCTAGTAGTGTTACCACAACTGTTTACTTTGATCTTCTTTGCTTCTTTTATTCAATGCACTCTTTCCATCACTGCCACTGTTTTACTTTGTTTCTTTGGCTCTTTACTTCACTGCCTTGCACTTAGAGAGTAGCTTAGGAGAATTTCAATACACACCCTAGTCCCTGTGGATTCGACCCGTATTTGTACACTCACTACAACAGACCCTGTGCACTTGCAGGTATCATTTCTGTGACTCTTTTAGAGAGCCACCAGTTTAACATGTCAGAATTATGCTTTACAACACTTATCTCGGTATCACTATATTCTCATAATGGCTTTGCAACAGTGGTTCTGTCTCTAACAACTGCCGGCACATCGTATCCAATAACTACAAGTTTTCATGTCTCAAAGTCACGGGCATGTAAAATGGAACACATTGTAATTTTCCACCATAAGTAATTCGAGCCATCAAAGGAGGGCGGTACATTTATCGAGATTGCACCTCTTGTCCATATATAGTCAGATTGCTTCAAACACATACTTATTAGGTCTTAAACGTGTTTGCCTGCTCTGATACCAATTGAAATCGTGGGGGTACCAAAATACACCACCAACTTTTTCTTAGGCAACCTGTTTGGACAAACTCAGATACAATTTCGAGAGTTCAACTTAATGAATCTCAATCAAGGAATAATATTTAGATTTATATCTCTTTCTCCCACAATCATAAATTTTATAGAGACAAGTCTGTGAAACTGATTTACGTGTGAGAGTACTTGGACGATTCTAAAGATCAATAACCAAGGAATCAATCAAGTCGTATCCAACAAACAAGGATGGATGTATCTACTTTGATTGATTTATGTATAACCTATGATATTTCAATTATAAAGATAAACAACATAATGCGGGAAAAAAACACAGAAACACCAGAAATTTTGTTAATAAGGATACCGCAAATTCAGAATACCCCGGAACATAGTCCAGATTGAACGCCAAACTGTATTAAGACGCTACAGACAATAGCCTACTACTAATTAACTTTGGACTAGAACGTAGTTGAGACCGAATTAAACCCTCACAACAATTCAGTTACAGTCGCTTCCTTATGCCTCTTCAATCCTAGCAAAACTTCGCGCAATTGATTCCCTTAGCTGACGTGCTTTACATCCTAAGAGTTGCTTCAACTCAATTGAAAACTTTGAACCAATCTTCCTCCCACAGATAAGCCTATACCGTGATTTCCTTTTTGATCATAGATCAATGTAAGACTGCAAATCGATAGAAATAGACAAATTCTAGCTAACCTCAAAACCCGGAATTATGCTTCCCGAAGAGCATCCTAGGTTATTATTCACCTCACAAGTATTAAATATATGGAATCAAAAAGTCTGAGACGGAGAGAACTTTACGATTTCTATCTTTAGTCTTTGAGTGGGTTGCTAATGATCAAACAAGATCAGGATACACAAACTATCAAGATAAAGATAGTTGGACCTGACTTCATAAGTCCCTATAAAGTCTTTTTAGTTGCTAAACCCTAGAAGCGTTTTAGGAAGAGGACGACTCTAGTTTACAATTAGGACACATAAAGATAGTGTCGGGATTTAAAGATCCCAGTTGCTTGAGGTTCCCCTTATATATACGTTCAAAGCTGTTGCTTTAGGTTTAAGCTAAGATAGCTTTGGAACCAAGCAGCCAATATCCACCGTTGGATGAATCTTTGAAATGTGATTGACATATCAAGATATACACTCTGGTTAGGATGAACCGAAACCGAACTGTGTACAAAGACATTGTTCATAAATGGTTAGCCGAAACTAGCCGATTGAACTATAAGCTTAATCATTTTCATAAACACTTAAGACTTTAAGTTTGAATCACAACCATAGGTTATAATATGATCAATCATGTCTATATAGTGTTCTTATAGATTTATTCAAATGCTAATTTTCTCACAAAAATAATTTTATGTGCATATGAAAATATTCGACAGGGTAAGTGCGCGTACCAGGTACGTGTACTCAACCTTTTTCTTGACCATATTTGTCATGGTACATGTACCGGGTATGTGTACCCTTAAGATAAATATAAGTTTCGGAACATACATAAATTTTCCGGTTTGCGTACCGGGTATGGATACCACACCGGTTTCAAAACCAGAGTTCTTTTTCGGTATGCATACTAGGTATGTGTACCATTCTAGGGTCACGAGTTCACAGAATTTTTGTGATATGGATACCGGGTATGCGTACCACTAAGTTTCTGCCGAGTTATAGCTACGTCGGTACGTGTATTGGGTACATGTACTACGGCTCCGGACTTGTAACAGTTTTCCCAGTTTGTGAAACTGGTATGCATATTGTCCTATATCCTGATTTTCAGTAGTTCTATATTTCTCTCTAGATCAATTAGAAATATTCCCAAATAACATCAATGACATATATCACTGTTCCAGCCTATTTTCGAATAATAATCTTGAATCACGAATCGGATTATGAACAGTAAATTGTTCTTAACCGAAATTCATCAAGTATGAACAAATGTTCATTAAGCTGAGTCATATATATTTCGAGGACTAATTACCAAGATAAACTTGACTCGAAATTCTTGATATGCTCATGATAGTCTAATTAGTTATACGACAACGTTTCATAGATAAAAAAAATGAATATAACTTGAGAAATAGGTGGTTCATTCTTCACTTACCTATTGTTGAAGATGTTTACCAAAAGCTTCGGTCGATCTTCGACTTCAAATAGTAGAACGCGATGATGTCCGTTACTACATTTTATGTCCTAATCCGACACTTAACTAATTTTAGACTAGAAATCAAGATATTGTTTTGACAATTAAATTTGACAACAAGCTTGACATAGCAACACTGTGAGTTCGACCAAGCAATGCTCTAACAGAAGTTGTCAGAGAAAAGATTAAGCTAACATATGAATTTGAAACAGTCACGTACATGGAAGAAATTTCTTGGAAGATCAAGTCAAATAATAAATGGTTGCAGGAATGTGATAATAATATTTCATTCTTTATAATTCATGCCACAACTAGGAGGATAGCTAATAAAATCTGACAACTATATATTATTGGTGAACTGACTTCAGATAGGGAAAAACTTAAAGAACATATTGTGGGGTACTATGAGCATATTTTCACTGCAGAGGAGATAATAAGGCTTGGGCTTGAGTTTGAGAAAATCATTCAAGTCAAATCAGACATCCTAGAAGAGAATTTCACTGAATAAGAAGTTATATATGCCATAAAGAAGCTTAGACATGACAAGGCACCTGGACCAGATGGTTTTTCAATCATCTTCTTTCTCAAATGTTGGAGCCTCATCAAAAAAAATATTATGGTCACTATTGTTGAATCTACTTAAATGGTAACTGTAGTTACCTAAAATCGGTGAAAGGTTAAAGTGCGATTTTAGGGTTTCTGAAAGTGATTTACGCGAGGTTGAGCACGAACAGTCTTCACCTAAACCACGCACAGTGGCCGTCCAAAGGCTGCTTTAGTCACAAGAGAGGTTTAGGGCTGGTCTTAGGGAGGGAAGCAGACAAAGAGAGAGATCAGAGAATTCTAGGGTTTGAAGAAGAATTGATCTGATAGGTTATGAGAAAGATTGTGATAACTTGGAGAAATAGAGGACCTATTTATAGCTGTATTCTTTAATCTCAGGGCGGTGAAGATAAGGATTGATTTTCGTGCCGTGCGGAGCAATTCTCATGTCTCTTCAGGAATAGATAAAGATAAACTAGGTTGAGTTTATCTTATTATTACACCACCTTTAATCTCTTATGCGGTGAGAAATAAGCCGGGTATTTCTCACACTGTCGTAGACCTCCAGACCAAAACCCTAATTGTTATCCCCCCATTTGTGTGAAGCTAAGTCATCCTTTGTGATGATGTGTTGAGAGAGAAAAATATTCTCTTTAGCCGAGTTGGCCAAGATAGAGAGATATTCTCTCATTTGTGAGAATGACTAGGATGAGTCATGTGAAAAGGAATGTAATGCCTCAGGAATCGTGTGCAGAGTGTGAGAGGATCTGAGGTTGAGCTCCCTCTCTACATGGTCGATACATATGTCATGTAGAGACCGTATTATTGTTTTTGGATCCCTTTGTTGAGCATGCAGAGCTCTAGAGAGCTCATCCACGTTTTTGGATAGACATGTATAGTTCAGGCTCAATTTACTAGCCGTGAGTGTGTTTGATAGGCTGAGAAATAGTCTTGAGCCCTAGGTAACGCGTGTGCCTATTATGAGGAATATTCACCCCTGTCTGATATTTTCCTAGAGATTTGAATCTCACCGAGATTTTGCGGAGAGATGTAAATCTCTCCTGGATTGTGAAAAGATATATGAATCTCTTTGAGATTTTTTGGAGAGATCTGAATCCCTCTGGGATTTTGAGAAGAGATGTGAATCCCTCTGGGATTTTGAGAAGAGATGTGAATCTTTGCAGAGAGATGTGAATCTCTCCGAGATTTTAAAGAGAGATTTGAATCTCTCCGAGATTCTCCGGGTTTTGCATTTTGCAGAGAGATGTGAATCTCTCGGAGATTTTAAAGAGGGATTTGAATCTCTCCGAGATTTTGCAGAGAGATTTGAATCTCTATGAGATAGATTTTGTAGAGAGATGTGAATCTCTCCGAGATTTTGCAGACGGATCAAAATCTCTACGAAGATTTTCTTAACATATCCAATCTCTCTGTGGTCAGCTAGGACTCGTCTTGAAGAGAGAGAAAAGGCTTTGTACGCCCGATTAATGTTACCGCGTGACTTTGGCTCACTTGTCTTTGACCAGCGTATCTTGCAGAGATGTGTTTGGAATCAATTGTGTCCGTATTTATGAGGTCGACAAGACCAGTGTATCTCGAAAGGATGTTTTAGGAGTCTGTCGAAAGGGCCAGGAGGCAGAATTACTAGTGTATCTTGAGGGGATGTACTACGAATTATTCGGAAGCCTCGGTAAGTCGAGTCAGAGCCTAGAGTATACATGACCATTGTGTCTCGTGATGATGTACTAGGAATCAGTCCATGATCTCAAAAAGGGTGAGTCGTGCTTACAGGAGACATGTAAGTCTCCGCTCTGGGTCATAAGTCCGCCAGGGACGTTGTTACGCATTTACAGAGCCTATATGACCAGCAGTATCTCGTCGAGGATGTATACTAAGAATCATGGCATCACTGAAAAAGCGGGGGTCTAACAAACACACCCAATATTTCGTTCGGCAATCTGTATAAAAAACTTCAATATAATTCCAAGAGAATCAACTAGACAGTTAGACTCAATCACGAAAAAGTATCCAAAAGTTATATCTCAATTTCTCAAATCAATCTGCAATCGAACAGATAGAAATCTGTGAGCTGGATCAATATGAGAAATAACTTGGATGGTACCAAAGACCAATATCCAAGCGTCAATCAATTTCAATCAACAACCAAAGGATGGATTACCAATTGATTGAACTACGCACAAAATGTGATATTTCAATTATATAGAAAATATAATGCGGAAAAAAAATAACACAGACACCAGAAGTTTTGTTAACGAGGAAACCGCAAATGCAGAAAAACCCTGGGACCTAGTTTAGATTTGAACCCTACACTGTATTAAGCCGCTACAGACTCTAGCCTACTATAAGTTAACTTCGGACTGGAATGTAGTTGAGACATAACCAATCTCACACTGATTAAGGTACAATCGCGTTCCTTACGCCTCTGAATCCCAGCAAGACTTTACGCACTTGATTCCCTTAGATGATCTCACCCACAACTAAGAGTTGTTGTTAGAGCACTGCTCGGTCGAATTCGCATGCGTTTCTATCTCAAGCATGTTTATCAATGTTAGTGATCAAAACTATAAGTCTTGATTTCTAGTCTACTTATAGATGTCACGGAATAAGACATAGATTGTGTAGTTGAGCCTTAGACTTGACGTCGTTCATCATTTGAAGACGAAGAACTACTAAGGAGAGCTTGTGGAACTTCATCAACAAAAGGTATGTGGAGACTGAAACTCATCTATCACTTGGAAATCTATTTCTACTCTATCTCCTATATTGAGACATAAGTCGTATTACGATATAGTTTTCTATTATACATATTTGAGATTTCGAGCTGAGTTTAACTCGCTTACATATTTCTCGGAATATGTGTAGGAAAAGCTTTCGCTTCGACCAAGTTCATCTTATATTCTTGACGTAAGTCAAAAGATGATCATGTGAAAATTGCCGAGTAACATATTACATGGTTTGTGTGATACAATCATTTGGTGTAGACTTGGAATGTTTCGTTATGATTAGTTCAATAACTTGAAAATTTCTTTGATGCTAATAGTGTGTGAAAACGGCTATTGTCATCCTATAAGAAAGTTTCAATGATTTAAATAAGAGTTTAGAACACTTAACCATTATTGGATATGACATGTTGTGTACTCTTGCACATATGTAATCCATGTCCGGGAACCATAGTATGCGTACCCGTACGCGTACCTGTTGGCTTGAGAAATACGGGAACCTAAGTATGCGTACCCGTTCGCGTACTGGCGTAAGGTTCATGTCCGAATATTTCTGCTGGTATTGGAAGTACGCGTACCCGTTTGTGTACTGGAGAAACCTAATCTTGGTCCGGGTATTTCAAGTATGCGTACCCGTTTGCATACTTGAAGGTCAAAGTTCTAAAATCGGTTGTGTATATGAACATAAACATTTATATAATAAGGAATGCAATCTTTTCAAAACGTGGCTATAATGTTCGTGAATTGATTCGAGTGAATCAAACCGATTTTGCTTCAATTGTGTTCTTGTATAATTCTATGAGAATATAGCAGTTGAACAACTCTTTAACTAGTTTCATTCGAGTCATTTGAACTAGTTATAGTTAAGATGAATAAGGTTGATATGAGAGTAATCATATGGCTAACCTCGGTTAACTATTATTGAAAAAACATGGTGTACATGTTTAGGTACGGTTACATAAACCTAAATGAGGGTACATTTCATTTGTGTGTAACAAGCTAAGTTCGATCTAACGGTTGAAAGATATTAGCTTGGTTGAATCAGGTTTTTCATCTAACGATGAATATTGAATGCTTTGTTACCAAGGTAACTTAGATTGCAAACCCTGATTTGAAAACTATATAAAGGAGAACTCTAGCAACTGGGAAACCTAATCCCCACACTTCTGTGTGTTACTAGTTGCATAAACTAGAGTCAATTCTCCTTTAACCTTAGGTTTCTCTTGAGACCCTGTAGGTTAACGACTTGAAGACTTCATTGGGATTGTGAAGCCAGATCCAACTATTTTCTCTGTAGTTGCGTGATCTGATCTTGTTGTTTCTATCATTTTGAGTACAATTGGAATAACTGGCTCGAGATTAATATCTCCGATATGCAAGATAAAAAGTAATCACAAACACCTTCATCTCAGCGTTTGTGATTCCACAATATCTTGTTTCGCTAGTCGGTTAAGATTATTGTGAGGTGATTGACAATACTAGGTTGTTCTTCGGGAATGTAAGACCGGTTTATCAATTAGTTCCTGTTCACCTTGCTTTATCAAAAGACGGAACAAAAACTCATAGGTATTTCTATGGGAGACATATTTATCTATTCCAATATACTTTTCAGTGTGAGACATATTTTTGTATCAAGTCTTCGACTTTGGGTCGTAGCAACTCTTGGTTATGGGTGAGATCAGCTAAGAGAATCAAGTGTGTAGTATCTTGCTGGGATCAGAGACGTAAGGAACGCAACTGTACCTTGAATCAGTGTAAGATTGATTAGGGTTTAACTACAGTCCAGTCTGAAGTTCATTGGTAGTAGGCTAGTGTCTGTAATACAGTGTGGTGTTTAAATCTGGACTAGGTCCCGGGATTTTTCTGCATTTGCGGTTTTCCTCGTTAACAAAATTCTGGTGTCTGTGTTATTTCTTTTCCGCATTATATTTTGTTATATAATTGAAATATCACGAGTTGTGTATTGTATCGATCAATTAGGAAATCCAACCTTTGGTTGTTGATTTAAATTGATTGATCCTTGAACATTGGTCTTTGGTACCGTTCAAGTTACTATTCTTATATTCAATCGGGCTCGCAAATTTCTATTTGTTGATTGCAGATTGAATTGAGAGATAGAGATATAAACTCTTGTATATACTTTTCTCTAGATTGAATCTGACTGTCTAGTTGATTCTCTAGAAAGTATATTGGAGTAAGTCCTCTTAGATTGCCAAACGAATTGTTGGGTGTGGTTGTTGTACCCCCTTTCAGTTGCTACGACCCAAAGTCGAAGACTTGATAAACAAATCTGTCTCCCACAGAAAAGTCTATTTTAATAGATAAATCTGTCTTCCACAAAAATACCCACGAAGTTTTGTTCCGTCTTTTGATAAATCAAGGTGAACAGGAACCAATTGATAATCCAGTCTTATATTCCCGAAGAACATCCTAGAAATATCAATCACCTCATAATAACTTAACTATATGGTAGAAGAACAAGTTATTGTGCAATCACAAAGAACGAGACGAAGAGCTTTGTGACTACTTTTTATATCTTACCTATCAGAGATAAATCTCGAGAAAATCTTAGAGAAGATAGTACTAAATACTAATGAACAAAGTAAGATCAGAACACGCAACTAGGGAGAAAATAGTTGGGTCCGGCTTCAGAATCCCAATGAAGTCTTTAAGTCGTTGACCTATAATGGTTTCAGGAAAAACCTAGGTTAAAGGAGAATCGACTCTAGATGCAACTAGTATCACATAGGAGGTGTGGGGATTAGGTTTCCTAGTTGTTAGAGTTATCCCTTATATTGTCTTCAAATCAGGATTTGATAACTTTGGAACAAAGCAATCAATATACACCGTTAGATGAACCTGATTCAAGATTCAAGCTAATATCTTTCCTCCGTTAGATGGTCTTTAGCTTGTTACAGACAAATGAAATACACCTTCTTTTAGATATGGGTAACCGTACCTAAACGTGTATATTGAGTTTGCTCAATAATAGTTAACCGAAGTTAGCCATATGAACACTTTTCTCTTAACCTTGTTCATCTTAACACTTCTAGATCAATTGATAATCAAATGAATCTAATTGTGTTACATATAGAGTTGTTCAATTGTTTATATTCTCATAGAAGTATACAAGACCGGATAGATTCAAAAGAATAATTTCATGAACATTTTGGCCACGGTTTGCAAAGATTGCATTCCTTAATTTATAAATGTATTTGTTCATGAGTATGAAATCATATTTAATCGATTTCAAAACTTGAACCACTTAAGTTTGCAAACGGGTACGCAAACTTAAGTTTCGGACATTGGTCACAAGCCGACAGTTTGCAAACGGGTACGCAAACTTTAACTCTGGACCGAACTCAGTTGAAACTGTTTGCGAACGGGTAGGAAAACTTGGTTCCCGGACTTCAACAGTTAAATCAGTTTGCGAACGGGTATGCAAACTTAAGTACTCTGACTTAAACAGTTGAATAAATTTGTGAATGGTTATGCAAACTTCCGGTCCTGAATTCTGTCCAAACAGTTCGTACATTAAGTACACAAACTGTAATGTATCCAGACATGGGTTTTAGATCTTAACTCCCATTTCAATCATTGAAACATTCTTAGAAGACGACAATAGTTGTCTCACACAAACTATTAGCTTATAAGCAATTTTGAAGTGTTCGAATGATCAGTACGAAACATTTCAAGTCTACATCAAATGACTGTCTCACACAAATCATATAAGATGTTACCGGGTAATTTTCACATGATCATCTTTTGACTTTCGTAAAGAATAATGATGAACGTGGTTAAAGCAAAAAGCTTTCCAACACATATTTCGAGAAAGATATAAGCGAGTTACACTCAGCTCGAAATATCAAATGTGTATAATGTAAAGTCTAAATAGCTATACGACTTTGTATCAATAGGAGATAGAATAGAGTATACTTCTGAGTGATAGATGAGTTCAAGTCCCCACATACCTTTTGTTGATGAAGTTCCACCAGCTCCCCTTAGTAGTTCTTCGTCTTCAATCGATGAACGACGTGAAGTCTAAAGCTCAATTACACATTCTATCCTAATCTGAGACATAGCTATAAGTAGACTAGAAATCAAGACTTATAGTATTGGAAACTAAACTTGACAAACAAGCTTGAGAGTTCGACCCAGAATTGCTCTAACAATCACAATCAGTTGCGACTCGCGAAGACATGCTGGAATTGTAGTTGTTCTGGTTCATAAGTCCACTGGGGACGTTTTACGCTCTACAGAACCTACGTGACCAGCAATATGTCGCGGGGATGTGTGCTAGGAATCACGGCATCACAACCAGCAGTTTCTCGAGGGGACGTGTACTAGAAATTAGGGGTGTAAATAATACCCGAAAATACTCGGCCTGCCTGTATCCTCCCGAGCCCGCCTGTACCGGAAGTAGCCCAAAGCCTTTTATGGCCCGTCATGGACCACCCGTCCCGGCCTGGATTAAATTATTGGGCGGTCTCGGGCTTTGCGATTAATTATGATGCCCGGCCTGATACCCGGCCTGGTGCCCGGCCTAAAAGCCTTCTATGTGCCATTAATCATTTAATATCCTCTTAAAAAGACTTAAAAGTTACAATTTTATAATTGTCAACTTTGTGTCAAGAAAAATAAAATATATAATTGTTTTTACTTATAATTAACCTTTTCAAAACATTAATGGTAATATATTTTCTTATTAGAAAGTTTATTGTACTCTAATTAATTATTTATCATAGGCTAAAATTAAAAATTTGTCAGTGTAATTTAAATATAAAATAATACTATCACTTACGATATGCGATGTTGGAAGGAAAGGATATTGTATTTAATACCGTTCATTTGAAAATTTAAACTTAAAAAAAAAATAGTGGCTTGTCCGGCCCGATCTGGCCTGCCCGTATAAAAAGCGGGCTTTGGGCGGTCTTTGGGTAGCAAATTATCTACTTGTGCCCGGCCTGTCCGGCCTGAATTTGTTTACGGGCTCACAAATATTAAGCCTGGCCTTCCCGGCCTGTCTTAGTTTTTGGGTCGGGCGGCCCGGCCTGCCCGAATTTACACCCCTACTAGAAATCATGGCTAGGAGTGCCTTGAGGACCAAGGGCTTAATCTCTCCCATGAGAGTTGAGTTTTATCCATAGTCTTGAAATGATGCTTTTGCCCCTTATCCAAATTTCACCATCTTCAGTAATATTGATCATGAACACAATTCTACTTTTATAACACTTGTTCCTAAAAAACATCATATTGAAACTATTAAAGACTGCAGGCCTATTTGTCTTTTAACTATTGTTTATAAAATCATAGCTAAAGTGCTTGCTTCAAGAATGAAATAGGTTACGGATGAGATGATTTCTTCTGTTCAATGTGCTTACATTGAAGGAAGACAAATCATTGATGGAACTATAATTTTCAATGAACTGGTGGATTCTAGATTGAGGTCATAAAAGGCTAGCATTGTTTATAAGATTAACCTGATAGAATCGACTGGAAATACTTGGAATTTGTGTTGGGGAAAGCGGGTTTTGGCAAGAAATGGTGTACTTGGCTCAACGTCATCCTACATCATCCTACTCTACATCATCCTTATATGCTATTATAAATGGCATTTCTTTTGGTCACTTCAAAATCTCAAGAGGTGTTAGACAAGGTTTCCCTATGTCTCCTCTGTTTTTCAACATAGCTATGGAGGGTTTTTCAAGATATATTAATAGAGAATCAAACATGAATTTATTCAATGGCTTCTCAGTTTCGTCTTCTAGTCTGGTGGTTAATCATTTGCACTATGCATATGATACAATCTTTTTCATTGATCATAACAAACAAGAACTTCACAATCTCTTCTTAGCCCTTCTTTACTTTGAATATATTGTTGGTCTTAAAGCAAATACTTCCAAGACTAGACTTATTGCTATTTAAAATGTACCTGAACTTAATACTTGGACTGCTGAACTTGGATGTGCAACTGATGCTTTACCTTTTCTTTATCGGGGATTGCCACTTGGTGCTAAATCTAACTCCTAACACATATGGGATCCAATTATTGAGAAATTTGATGTAAAATTTTCCTTATGGAGAAGCTGTAAATGTGGTAAGCTTACTCTTCTCAAATGTATCTTATCATCTTTACCTATTTACTACTTCTCCTTATTTAAGGCCCTTGCATCTGTCCAAAAAATCCTTTATAGGAAAATGAGAAATTTCCTATGAGAACATGATTCTGGCTCAAAATCTTCACACCTTGTTCAGTGGAGAGTTGGTACAAGCACCTTTAGAGGAGGTGGCTTAGGTGTCTGCAATTTAAGGGTAACGAATCTGGTTATGCTAGCCAAATGGTGTTGGAGATTTGGCGTTGAAAGAAACAAATTGTGGTACAAAATAATAACAAACAAGTATGGTAGTGATTTCTCTTGTAAAATACCAGAAAAAGTTAAGTCTTCTTATGGAGCTTCTTGTGGGAGAGCCATTGCCGACACCAACATTCTCATTGCTGCTAATTCTTCTCTTATCATCCATTCAGACAGAAACATCTGTTTTGGCATTATATTTGGGTTGGTAATGTTTCTCTAGATGACTCTTTCCCTAATCTTCACAAGATTGTTATAGAAAAGCACTCAAAATTAGCTAATATGAGTACCTTAGATGGCAGCTGAAGATTTGATTTTAAAAGGTTGTTGTCTGATAATGAAACTCGGGATTCTGCTTCACTTCTTTTGCTGATTGGTGATTCTCCTCCATCGTTGGACTCTTTACCAGATACTAGAAGGCAGGCACTACATAACTAGGGTATTTTTAATGTTAAGTCTCTTTATTTTAAGTCGGGGGAAACTGATGGTATTGATGACTTTCCTGCACCTTTTATCTGGAAGCCTGAAATTTCCCCTAAGGTTAAGTTTCTTGTTTGGTGTCTCATACACGGAAAACTTAACACAATTGATAGACTTAATAATAAGGGCATGCTAATCTGCAACTCTTGCATTTTGCGCGATAACTTTGAAGAATCTCAAGACCATCGATCTGTTTATGCATTGCAAGATTAATTGCTCAGAAAATTTGGCATATGCTCTCCGCTTGTGATAATTGGGCGTGGGCATTTCCTGGCACGATATCCTTTTTAAGTTATGGTTAGGATCTTAAGCTCTTCTCTTGTTCAGGCAATTTAATATGGAGTCTCATTCCGGCTACAATCATTTGGGTTATACGGAGAGCGAGGAATTGTAGAACTATTGAAAAAGATTACGCCTACAAAACAGACCTTGATCTGGTCATTGATGTTGAGTGCATGGTGCTCAGTTGGGCTGCAGTTGTGGGTAAAAAAATGCATCTAAATTTTACGAGTTCGGTGCATAACTGGGAAACTATCTTCATATAATTTTCCGGTTTGTTTTTTCTTTTCTTTTGCTACTTCTAGCAACTTCTTTGTAGATTACTCTTATTATTAGTATATTCTCTTTCAATCGAAAAAATGTTTTGAGAAAGGATTTTATAGCCCTAGGTAATGATCCCGCACTTCCTTCTAAGTTTAACCAACACAACCAGAAAAAAAATGGAAACTCAAAAATATTACTATTGTTTTAAAATGTCTTAAGTGGGACCACAAGCTCTAGAATTTGGGACTTGTAAAGCTTTCAACCACAGTTTCCGGCAAATAAAACTCCAATTACACGTACAATACAATGATGTTTGCCACCAGAATAAAATAAATGGTCCAACCAAATTGAAGGGCTACAAGACTGTTTTATCTTCAAAGTAGTGAGACTTACTTTGAATGTGGTAGTCGTCTTAGAGCATCTCCAGTGTAAGGGGTAAAGGTCTTAAAATTGAATGACACTTAGGATTTGAAACCTTTTGCACCAAATTTCCATCTCCAACACAAGGGTCAAGGTCATAGAGATAGATGACATGGCTAAATGGGGGTAATGGAGAAAGTATAAATAAGACTTTCACTATGACCTTGGGTCCACATCATTAATTTGTGTCTAAATTCAAATAATGTTTGTTAGATAATATATTGGGTGTTGGAGATCAACTTGAGGTAAAAAAAAATTACATTAATTTTTCTTTTTTATCATTTAGTAATGACCCACACATAAAAATGTGTTAATAAGATCTCCACATAGGATGACCTTGACCCTATGCATTCGTGATGTCGTATTCTCCGTGAAGATACTACCGGTGTTGGTCAGCAAAGTCGTAGTCTTCGTCGAGATGACATGAATGACTAAAAGTAGTTTAGTGACAGGGTAAAAGAAAAAAATAAAACCAGATTTAGTGGAATGTAACATTATTTATTCTTTTCAAAAAAACAAAAAAATATTTATTCTTTGAAGGAAATGTTTGAGATGAAATGTGAAGAAACCAACGGTGCAACAAAAGTTACAAAACACCTTTTGCTTTTGAAAACAGTATACCCCAAAGCAAGTTAGTAACCCCATTAACATCTATGAGCAGTTGTGCTCGCCGTGTAAGAGGCGTTACTTTTAATCTGTATGTAATGGAGGAGAGAGGTCAGAGGTGTGTTTGAGAGCACAACAAAGTTTGGAACCATGAGAAACAGAGGAACCACAACCTCGATGGCTTTCTTTGTTTCCACTAGTGCTTTTCTAGTAGTAATGGTTTCTTTAAGTTTTCCTCTTCTCGCAAATGCAAGTAGATTCTATGATTTTTACCCACCCTCACCATCCGTTCATCACAAGGATAAATCTCCACCACCACCGTCACCCCCTCACCAACACCACCTACCCAGGCAAATCCATACAAGAAATATCCACCACCACCAAAGAAGCCATACTATGTGCCCCCAACACCAACTGCTCCTGATAAGCCGTACACACATACTCCACCGCCACCAAATAAGCCATACCATGCGCCACCAACACCTACCCCTGTAAAACCGTACATACAGGCTCCTCCACCACCAAAAAAGCCATATTATGCACCACTAGCACGATCTAGTCCTGGAAGGCTCACATGTAATCCACTATCACGTGAGCCATGCTACCCACCACGAACACCTGGTACCCCTATATATAGACGATCTCCACCACCAACACTTATCCCTGCCAAGCCATATCATGTACAACTTGCACAATCTACCCCTAAGGCTGGATATACATACAGGTGTCGGAATCCAAATAAGCCGTGTTACCCACCACGAACACCTGGAAGCCCTATATATAGGGGATAGCCGCCGCCAACTCTTACCCCTGCAAAGCCTCATATGTAATCTCCAGTACCGCCCAAAGAAGCCAAGCCATACTACATGCCACAAACACCTACTTTGTATGCGCCACCGCACTATTAATTACATGTTTGTTTTTGTTTTTCTTGTATGCGCCACCGCAATAAATGCTAGAGAAAACTTAACTACTCCCTCCGTATCTATATAGGCGGCATTTTAATTTTTATTCGTACCACTAAATAGACAGAGTCCTATTTTCAAGATGAATTTTTTCTTAAATACCCTTATTTATTGCATATGAAAAATTGTAGTAGGAATAGGACAAAGGATAAAATAAAAAAAAAATATGAAAAATTATGACTCCAAAGCACTTTTCTTAATTTAAGAGAATTGTTCCCGTCCACCTGTATATGTGGTACGGAGGGAATAGCATATAAGTGCAGTCCAGTAACAATTTCTTGAGGTCGAAAATGTAAGAACAAATATATTTCATTAAGTGAATCCCTTCACTCTTTGAGTACGAAATATGAGTAATATGCTTGTATCACTTCGTAAAAGTCTTACGCTACCGATATACCGATATATATAAAAGGTTTTACCTATTTCCCATCCCATTTCTCCTAAATCCCAACCCAAAACAATAGTTAGATTTTGTATAACTT
Organism: Papaver somniferum; assembly: GCF_003573695.1. Classification (NCBI taxonomy): domain Eukaryota; kingdom Viridiplantae; phylum Streptophyta; class Magnoliopsida; order Ranunculales; family Papaveraceae; genus Papaver; species Papaver somniferum. Next base: position 188,977,815 of record NC_039366.1, on the reverse strand, counting down.
TTTCTACAGTGGGTAAATAAAACTTACCCCATCATCAACCCCCACTGTCTTCCATCTTCCTCTATCAATTTTAGCCTAATTATCCCACTATACCCTTATTGAGACCTCTGTAAATCCTGCTACCACCCCAACGTCGCCTTCATATATTATATATTACCATCACTACCTGTTGAAAATATATTCTTTAAAACAAATTTATTTCCATTTACTAAAATTATTTTTAATAGTCATAATCATTTTTATTAAAGAAATTTATTTTGTTATTAATCCCTTGACCGTTTTATTTAGAGAAGTTAATGGTGTTAATTTGGTGATAATTAAGAGTGATTAATTATTGAAATTCTCGAATACAAGAAAACGGATTTTTGGTTGAAAACAAAAGGTAGAGAGTTTTCATCTTAACCTTTTTGGAGTTCTAAAATAAAAATAAGAATTTTTTGAGAGAAAGAGAACTAGTGTGTGATCATCACTTGTTTTTGACAAGTTTGATTTTGAGCAAGAATAGAAGTGTACAAGTATCACATACTCTCAAAGTGCAAGAGTGATTGTGAAAGTGATTTACTCTGATGTTTTATCCTGGGGACGACGCGACATAGAAGAACTGTTTGCATAATTTTGGGCAGAGCCGCGAAACGTCTTAAAGAGAGCGACCTGGTCGTGACTCAGCCATGATTTGTTTGGTTCATGATTGTTTTGCAGGCGGATTTCGGCAATTGTTCCAACAATTTTAAGACGATTTATTCTGCCATGGATATCACAAGAAACGATTGCTGAAACACGATAAGTATCATTGTTTGATTCGTTTTATTGAATTTTATAACGGTATGATTTTTCTTTTGCGATAAACTGTGATGCTTGGAATTAGGTTCCTTGATACCTGAAATGAATTTTATGTATGATTTTGATGGTCTAGGATTGTAACAAGGATAATAATTTTCATCGTGAATATCTAACATAAAATTGTTATTGATGATAAACAACTGTTTTTAACATGTTGTAGAGTTTTATTTTTAAATCATACACGAATTTGAATTGAGTCTAGATTTTTTAACCAGATATATTAGAAATTATGAGGATCCTCCATGTAAAATTTCAGAATTTTTGGAGTTCAAAAAGTATTTTTAAACTAATTTAGAAAACTGTATAACGTTGCTGAAAAATTCTGACGAGTGAAAAAAACAATTACTCCTGATTGAATTTGTATTCTTGATTTTTGTGTATATATTTTGAATTCGTGTGAAACATGAAACTTGTAGATCATGAAGTTATCTTCAAAACCCATTTTGAAAATTTCTATTTAGATTTTTGGTTTGAGAGATGTTGTGATTTTAAAATCGTTGTGTATGTATGTCCAAAATATGATTCGTGATACTTGTGTGAGCATGGAGATTAGAGATGTAAGAAATTGCATTAAAAATCATGTTTTGATTTTTAGTACTTCGTCTTCTTGTTTTCGTAATGTAAAATAAGATCATTGTTAGAAATCAAACCAGCGCACCGCATATGTTTGATAAAATGCTTGAAAGAAAGTTATAAAAATATGATGTTATAACTATAAAACCTTACTTTGTTTGATGCTTGGAGTACTAATTTTTATTTGATTTTTAAGTACTTACATTAGTGTATTTGGGTTAAAAATGCTCACATTTAAATGATTGTGACAGGTGATAATTTCACTTGCTTCAAAAAAATTTGTTTCCCAATGGAAATAAAACTTTTGAGTAAATATTGGAGATAAATCGATGGATGGAGCAATGATTTTGTTGATTTCCTTGTTGGCGTGGAAAGAGTGGACAATGGTTTATGACCAATTGAGCTTTCAAATCAATGAGGTATGTTTGATTAACAATTTGTAGCTAATGTAGTGATCAAATAGTTGCATTTTGCATTGAAAATGAATTGATTCTTCAATGTTAGAATGAGTTGTATGGTAACCAGATATTGAGAATTATTGTTTATGACAATAAATGAGTGACTCATACATGTTTGGAACTTATGAGATAGAACTTGATACCAAACCAAAACCGAAAGAATAAGAAACCTAGTTAAAACAAATATGAATACCAAATCTCACCAAGAAATGAACATAATTTTAATTATGAAGTTATTTGCTACGCTTGCATTAAGCCAAGTCTTACGACACGGCATTGCAAGAATATCAAATATTATTAACAATGCTTTTCAAGCTAAGTTAACGTGAATTGTGGATACGGTGAGAGGTTGGTATATATTGGTGTTTTACACCATGTTTGTTTTAATAAATTATGGTTCAAAAGTTGAACCGAATCGTTTTAAGAAAGTGATGTTGAGTTATATTCATATCTCTAGGATTCTTGGTATTGGTGTGGTCTGAAAAGTTTGCTTTCGGTAGAACTATCTTGTTAAAGATGTTCGTACCACCAAAATGAGAAAGAAACTAGTTTCCTCCTATCTTGTTTTTAACAAGATTAAGATTAAAAATTTTGGTGAACTTGATCATTGCACTACTACAATAGAAATGTTATCAATGGAATGTTCGAACCAAATATTGTATTATTTATATGATATGACTGAAGCTTTGGAGTGCTTGAAATATGTGATTTTATCTTGCTTCTATGAAATTTTTGAGTTAGTGATGAGTGATAGACACATTTTTGTGTCTAATTTGTCCTCAATGTCCGTATTGTTGGAACTCTATTTTTGTACTAATATTGTGTTTTTATGTATTTTTAGGAAATAAAATTTTTTGGAAAATTTGGCTCGAAAAGTTGATTTTGGCACCCGGAGGACAAGTGTTATTCGGACTCTCGCTTTTGGATAAGGGGTAACCTAATTACTAAGGGGCACCCCAGGACACCCTCTTCTTCATTTGAATTTCGATTTTGGCGGGAAAAATATTCACAGCACTGGAGAATTTTCGATCGAAGAAATGAAGTAGTGGTAGGTCGATTCAATGGCTGAAATTTGGTGGGAAGTTGTGATATGGGATAGGGAACACATTGTGGGCATCTGATTCGATCGGAATTGGCTGGAAATCCTGGTTTGAGTCACGAGCTCAAAACAGAGCAACGTGTCCTGTAACACGAGTTTGATTGTGTGTTTGCCATGCATGGAGTGTTTTGGAGGAGTTCGATGACTTTGGAGGCGTGGGGAAGGTTAACTAGAGCGTGCAGGATCAAAGTTTACGTGTGTAGAAGCCAAAAATGGAAATTATTTTTAAATATGGGCAGCGAGCAATGACGGATTAAATGGAGAATATACGCAAGTAATGGTCGGATATTTTGGTCCTAAAACACTATAAATACAAGGCAAAAGAGCTTGGAAGGGTTGGAGAGTCTTTGGGATAGTTTAGGAGTCGAAAAAATCAAAAAGAAGAACACGCAGTGAAGAGTTTTCTGCTGGTGTAAACTGAAGAACGCGAAAAACAGACGCGTAGAAGCAGTCGTTTTACCCAAGCGTCTGCGACGCTCAAGTGTGGGACGTATTCAACCAGGAAACAGCACTTCCTTTTGTCGCTGTTCTAACAGCTGTTTGTAACGTTTTTATGCAAACAGTGTTGTAAACCATTTTCTCTTGATTGTAAACAACTTTTGAGTATCAATGAATCATTTTGAGAGTTTTTCTATCATGAGTAGCTAAACCCAATCCCAGGGGTGACGGAGGAATCCTTTCTCGCAATATTTATGTGGTGATATTTATTTGATTAATTTTTGCAATATTTATATATGATTAATTGCATTGAAAATAAATGATTTAAATGATTTTTGTTAATCAAATATATTTTCTCTTGATAATACATGCTTAGTTTTATGCTCTTGATGTATTATGCTTGCGATTAATCTTTGATATTTTGAAAATCTACTTGTGGCAATATTTAGAATCAAAACAATTGTTAAATTTGCATAATAAAAATATAAATAAAATTACATAAATATTGTTAAAAGGTGGAATCATCACTCCTATTTTCTCCATAAAATTTTTATCACTTGGTTAATTTAATTTACTACATTTCTGAATTTATTTAAATCTAAAAAAAATTATTCCCTTCACAAGTTCGAAAAGAACCCCATTTTTACCACTATTACAAAACAACATTTGAAAAACATCAATGAGTATGAGCATGTTGTGTTTTCCTATAAAATTTCTAAGAATTTTAAAAAGTGACATGTATCAAATTTTACCCAACTCATCAAAGTATGTAGACTCCCAATCTTAGTAGTTTACAAAAGCATCAGATGAAATAAAATATTTGAGAATTTTGTAAGATTTTTTTGGTGTTTCATGAAGTCTAACTTGGTGACTAAAATTGATCTTTTAGTGAATAATGAAATGATTTCTTCATGAAATATGTTTGTTTGGTCGTCCTCTATATTGTGCTAAAAGGATTTTGAAATTTGATAATTACTTTATTAGTAAAGAGCAAGAACACATAGCGCGTAAAATATGAATTTCGAGAAATTATTTGCGCTTAAAAATCATTTCTAATTTTGTATGAATGAGGAAACTTTCTAGTTTTTGAATTGGTATTAAACACTAAAATCTGACGTCTAACGAAGTCTATAGAAATTTTTGAATGAACGTGGCAAGAAATGCAATTTGCATAAGTAACTTCTCAATTTTAGATATTTTAGTGTTGATTTGAAATTTCTTTTGAGTCGAGAAATAGTGGGGTTTCTTTACCCTATGTATGTTTGATTGCTAAACTTAGATTAAAGAGCTAGCTAGAAATGGAGATCACAAGATCATTAAGAATTGATGCGTAAGTAGTAAGACTAAAATAAACTTTAGTCATAATTATTATCTTGTTTGAGATACTTAGATCCTCATGATTTTAATCTTTGGAAAAAGATTTTAAGGACCAAACATTTTAGTTTGAAAAATAAATAAAGGGTAATTAATTTCAATACTTGCTTTCACGTCACTTGGTTTACATTCTTGATTGGTGATGTTGTTTCTACGATGTGTGATTTGTTGTGTATCATATGTAGAAAAATATATGGAATGTATAAAAGATGAGAATCTATGTAGACCAAGCATGAAAAATTGTGTAGTTTCTACAAGAACAGAATGTATATAAGTTAGATAAGTCATCATCATATATATTCTGAAACAAACTTTAAAATAATTGAACGAGACAAAATTAATTTTTTGATTAGTTTGAATAATTTCAGAATTTTGAAAATGAAATGCATAACGCTCGTTGTTGTATATGCATAAGTGATTCGTGGAATTTAAATTCTAACTTATATGATGTTAGTGAAAATGAGAACATATTTAGTTTACTATTTGACATGAAAGACTTGAGGGAAGATAGTGTATATGCTTGAATTGAATTTGTTCTTCTCTTGAATATATTTAATACAATGGAAAGAAAAAGAAATATATATAGTCTAACTTAAATTAGTTTTCACTCATTTGATTTAGTGCCAATTTTTTTTTTGAGATTGTGTGTGATTGCACTAGAAATGAGTATGATAGCATGGCATTGCTTCTTGCTACATGATAGAATATATGTATATTACTTCTGTAGTAGGGGTTACATATATGCAGATTTACTAATAATCCATGTATGGATAATTAGTAAAACATTTGGAAGGTTATGAGGTGTCTGAAAAGAACCTTAAACCTAGAAATACACTATCTAAAAATGTTTACCGCAATCCTTTAAGGATATTATTGCGATGTTGATTGAGATATCCTCTCAAATGAATCCTCTAAGAGATGGAGTGATTCAGTCCTCTACCAGATAGAGGAAGAACAGACATATTAATCCAATGTGATAGTACCGCGTCTATTGCAAGAGTTGAGAACCGTTAATTGCAACGGTAGAGTCGACATATAAGGTGATAGAAAGCATTTTGTATGCTATGAGAGTGGATTATATATGGTCTAAAAATAGTTATAGTTTATCCTTTGACGAAAGGATTAATACGAAGGTGTGAATACATCTTATGGGATGATGTTGATGCCCATTGAGAATTGAGTCATTTGTGATGGATACCCACCTAGAAATAGGTTGAAAGGGAATAACAATTCACAAATGATATGAAAATAGTTGTTCGTGATGGACACCCAACCTATAACTCAAGATTCTAGAAATAGGTTCAAAAGGTAATCCCTACCTATGAATGGAGATCCCAAAAGTAGGTTCAAATGAGGCTAAGTCACGGATAATATGTAGACACAGAATCATGCTTTTGAGAACTCATCCCACGCATGATATCCTGAAGCGAGTTAAGGTTGAATTTTTGTTTCTAAAACTCTTAATGATATTTATATCTCTATTTAGAGTGGGGTACTTAGCTACAGGAGTACTCTTGATAGACTCACCTACATGGATGTGAAAGTGTGGCCGCTTTCTATGAGAATATGGGCAGTTCTCTAGTCATTCATTAAACCGGGATTCAAGCACAAGGCCGTAATGTGCTGGCTTTAGACTTTACACTAGTATTTTTTTTGTGTGTGTTAGACAATCTTCTTATCTCGTAGAGTTCAAAGACCTACGTTCACTATATAGTCAGATTTTTAGAGAGTCTAGCACTCTGTAAAGGTTCAAAATCGAAAGATACCTTTACTTATGCACATTACTATATAGATCTTGCTCAATGTTTTAAAAATATAAGTGGGGGATTGTTGGAAATATATTCTTTAAAACAAATTTATTTCCATTTACCAAAATTGTTTTTAATAGTCATAATCATTTTTATTAAAGAAATTTATTTTGTTATTAATCCCTTGACCGTTTTATTTAGGGAAGTTAATGGTGTTAATGGTGATAATTAAGAGTGAGTAATTATTGAAATTATTGAATACAAGAAAACAGATTTTTGGTTGAAAACAAAAGGTAGAGAGTTTTCATCTTAACATTTTTAGAGTTCTAAAACAAAAATAAGAATTTTTTGAGAGAAAGAGAACTAGTGTGTGATCATCACTTGTTTTTGACAAGTTTGATTTTGAGCAAGAATAGAAGTGTACAAGTATCACATACTCTCAAAGTGCAAGAGTGATTGTGAAAGAGATTTACTCGGCTGTTTTATCCTGGGGATGACGCGACATGGAAGAACTGTTTGCACAATTTTGGGCAGAGCCGCGAAACGTCTTAAAGAGAGCGACCTGGTCGTGACTCAGCCATGATTTGTTTGGTTCATGATTGTTTTGCAGGCGGATTTCGGCAATTGTTCCAACACTACCACCATATCCAGTAGTATCCATAGGCATGATCTATCATAGGCTTCTGTTAGTTTTTCTTATTTATTCGATTTTAAATTTTATATGGATGCGACTAAGTGTAAAAGAATCGAAAGTTCAGAACTGGATACCTTTTAAGACCTAACGTTCCTGACCAAATATATTCATTTGATTTGATGTTCTCTATTTCAATTAGGCCTTAATCAGATCCGGTACCCCCAAATTTAACAATTTTCATACCAATGGATTCTTTCTTTACCTTCCCACACTATATTATAGTATGCAAGGAAATAAAGGAAAATTGCAACAATCTCATCGGATAAAGATGATCATTCGCAAATTTATTGCAAATTCATTTCCAAACTTCTTAATTTAATGGTGGTGGTAGTGATACGAGTTTAGATTAAATTTGAAGATCAGAGATCATTGGAATTTAGGGTGAGTTTTGTTCACCTAAATATAAAAGAGGTACAAGAAATTTCAATTATGTAGTTGAGATAGGATTTAGGAAAAGTATGGATAGAAAATAGATAAAACCATATAAAATGGTGGAACGTATCAAAAACACAATTTACATTAAGCTTTTTAATTGATCTCTTTCAAAAAAAAAGAAAAATTAATTGATACCGCAGCTTTTTCAAGTTGACCTAAAAAGGGAGTTGCTAATGGTGGTTTTTGACAAGGGTAAAATAAATATTTTGGGTGAATTTTCAAATCAAGAATAAAATAGTAAATTTACATATCATGAATAAAATGGTCATTTTATAATTCGAAGTGAAAAGTCATATTCATCAAGTTTGGATCAGGGGTAAAATAGTCATTTTACCAAAATTTGACCTAAAAGGATATAACTGTAAAACCCGTCCCAATTTCAAGGCTATTTCCGTCGTTTATAAAAAGGGTATTTTGTAAAAAAAAAAAAAAGAAAGAAAGAAACTTGATATTATTAGTAGGTGTTTAGTCCATATAAGAGGGCCCAACAATATTATTAGTAGGTGTTTAGTTCATATAAGAGGGCCCAACAATAGTGAGTAGGTTGTTTGGCTAATTGGGCCCAATTTGAATTTGGGCCATGTATACTCAACTTGGTGCCGATCAGGAGAAGAGTTTAATTAGGTTAAATTAGTTTCCTGTTAGGTTTAGGGCATGAATAAATAAATAAATAAAAAAGAGATAAAAACCAAGCCGCACCTTTGTTTCTCCATCTCATTGTTATTCCTAGCCAGACGAAACAAAAAAAAAAAAAAAGTTCTTCCAGTAGAAAACAAAAAAAAAATACGGCGGTGATTAGTTCGTAGAATTGGAGCGGCCTTGATATTAGTTGATTATTGATCTCATTACTGTTCTTCCTAAGGATTATTTCTAGCGTTTGAGGTAGGCGCAACACAATCAAAAACCTTCTTTTTATTTAAGTTTCTTTTAATTAATTTTATTTTGTAAGTTTTGATTCATATATGAATGATAATCGATGTTGTGAGTATGATTATGTATGTTGGGCTGCGGTCCATAGATTGTGATTCTTAAAAACAACTTTGATGGGATACGAGATATCCTTGGGAATGGTTTTGTTCCCTAAACCCACGTGGGGCTCCCTGGGGCGAGCGGATTTGATTGATTGATTTGATTGTTCTTATGGATGTGGTGTTCCATGTGGTTGTGATGCTAATAATCATGTTAGTTGTTTTAAAAAGAATTGAAAATGTTTGATAAAATGTTTTGTTGCTTCTTTTCCTACTGGGTGTCACAACTCACGTCGTTTAATGACAAAAAATTCCAGATTTTATGGCACCACAAGGAGCTAATGGCGGAAAAGCGTAGAGATCGGTTTTGGTGTTATTAGTAGTAGTTTGCATAGGATTTATGATTGAGAATTGTAATAAAATATCATCAACTCTTTTAGATGATTTAATTAGTTATTTATTGGTTATTAAAACTTTAGATATTATTGGGTTAACGTATAACCAATGAAAATAATGTTTTGTTTAGACTACTCTATTTGATTGAATAATGGAAATTTCTGGATCAGATCTGTTTGACTGTCCATAATAATTAGTAGATAATATTTTTTTTGTTTCATTTTTTTCGTCGTATATTTAAAACTCTTTCAATATGCACACATAAAAATTTTAGAATTTTCTGAGTTCCAGAAGTATTTTTTTATCAGTTGTTTTCACTGTACAAAACTCAGACGTTTTCTGTCAGATTCAGCTGTACTGAATTTTATCTATTTTTCAAAATATTCTACGTTATGTTTTAGACTTTCGTGTCTTCTGTAAACTTGAAGATGGTTCTTTTATCTTTTTATCATGGTAGGTCAAAGCTAATTTGACGTTGTGAATGAATTGATATGATTTTTGTAAAACGAACCATCACTGTTTTACGTTTCTGCAGTACAGGTCAACTACTCGTTTGACTATGGTCAAAAGGTCTTTAAGATAAACTAAAAATTATAGAAATTTTATGATTGGAAATATGATAAGTTAGGATTCAGAATATATAATTATAATAATTTATGGATTCGTATTTACGTCCGAAATATTCTTTGAATTACCTGGTGTCTGTTTCTATTTTATGACTCCTTCTTAAAAACGTAACTCTTTTGGATTAAATACGGAACTTTTAACGGTGAAATTAATTTTTAGGATAAATTAAATTTCTTTAGGGTTTATGTAAATTAAAAATCACGTCAATCTAACGGTTAGATTTTCTTAAAAGAATTTTTATATGTCCGCTGCAACAGAATTTCTGAATTGAACATAAATAAAGATTAGACAAAGAATTAGTTGTTTGGACTTGGGCCAAGTGTGGAAGTCAGGGCCTGTTATTAAAGGTAGCATCTTGGATTTTGGGTTTGGATTTGGGTTTGGAACCCAGGCCCAAAAATTTGGGTTGTTACAATAACGGTCATTTTGGCATTTTTCCCATAATACTTGATTGTAAAAATGTTTTAGTGCTACGTTCCTTGGCTGAACGCCTAAGCTTACCTAACATCTATGTTCATTCTCAGGTGAACAACATGAATTCACTGAAGTGTCTGATCAAGTTATGGATAAGGGTACCTGATCAAGAGCATTGTAGTTGTGCCAGCAGGACCAGGTAGTTTCCATGCTACTTGAAAGAATACCAAGTTTAACGATTTTTTGTTAACACACAAAATTTATTTAATTTATTCAATTTTGTGTCAACACAACAAAATTTAATTATTTCCCTAAAATTGGCACAAGCATAATATCTCGATTCCTATTGGTCGAGATTAAGCCTAGCCAAGCAAGGAATCAAGCCATCCCTTATCAGGTTAATACAAAACCTTAATTGGGATTGAAATTAACGAAATTAGGAATCAGGGTTAAACCGTGACTGAGTCACGAAAAGGGTCCGGCTGTGCTACTTGGCCGACCAATTTGACAGTGCCTCATGTGATCGACTAATCAGGTCTCACACTAGTTACCTGTCATCCCTCTTCCTAATCGACCAATCATGTCGCTTATAGCCTACCTGATCTGCTCCCAGTGACCGACCAAAGAAGGCCAGCCGAGCTGCCTAAAAGTCTGTTTAGGTGAGATCATGAGTGCCCAGATCAGTCACACAATGATCTCGACCATTCAGCTTCGATGGACAATCTAACTAGTCTAGCTCCTACCATGATCGGCCTATCAAATCTCATGGTGACTATCTGTTACCCCTCTTTCCAATCAACCAATCAGGTCTTTCATGTATAGCTTGCTTGTGCCGCTCCCACTGACCGGCCAAAAAGGGCTAGTCGAACTGCCGTAAACGTGTAAACTGCACATGCGACTGACCATGTGAGTCGCTTATGCCAAAAGTTTAAAAAACATTAATAGTTATCTTTGCAACACTTAAACGTCGCGGTTTTGAGTTACAAACTATTTGAATTGACAACAATGCTTATAAGCGTTGCAAAGCGGCATTACCAAACTTGACCCACAGCCAAACCACCCTTTTAAAAAGTGTGGCAGCCCTTTCAATGGGTCCGGAACCCTTTACTAGACATCAAAAGTCAGTATTCATATCCTCAATATATATGCATGCGAAGGAATCCAGTAAACCCGTTGATAGGGGATTCATGGGTGTTTAAAATATTACATCTCGTTCCAGATTGGCGACGAATCGGTTGTAGTCGACTCGGGTCACCGGCTCCTATGTCAGTGTACGAACCCGAGGGGCCTAGACAGTATCGTAATTTGCAGCAGTTTATATTTAATACCACCCTTCCTTAGGTTTATTTTAAAAAAAAAACGAAGAATGTCCCAAAGTGTCCAAAAACTACAAAAAGAAAAGAAAAATTACAAAAATAATAACAAACCCTAATACAGTTTTCTAAACAAGAAAAATAAACAAAACCCTAAAAAAATTTGTCTTTTCGTCGGTTCTTTTCGTTTTATGTTTGACTCTTAGTCTTTAGTTAATCTCCAATATCTTTGGCTAGCTTTCTTTTTGATCCAATATTCAAAACCTGTAACCAAAAAACAAATACCCAAGAAAACATAAAATAACATAAAAGAATAAAAACCTAAAAACAAAAATACTACAAAAACAAAAGTAAAAACCTAAAAATAAATATAAAATCCTAAACATAAAACAAGTCCACGTCGACGTCGCCAAAAATTGATGTATTTTTTACAATGATAAGAAAAGGTTCGTTAAATACTTGTGAAGATTTGGTTTCAGATTTAGTTTCTAACACTAAAATAGCAAATAAAAGGTTGTAACAAGATTTAAGAGATTACAGAAACTCGGGATTTCACCATTAATCAAAATCAATTGGTTCATATGACGATTCATAACAATTTTAGCTCTTTTGTAGACTCTATTTCTTTGCCAAAACTAGATCTTATAAAGCATTAGATGTAAATCATAAGCATAATGCATCAAAAGTAATTAGACTAAGCATACAATATCAAACCAAATCACAAATAATCAATAAAAATCATAAATCAATTTAATCAATGTAAAAAGTCATAAATAATCAATTATAATTACCAAGAAATTGTGAAACACGGCTTCCTCCTTCATCCTAGTGATGGGGTTTAGCTCATCATGCTCAAAACACTCTCAAATGATAGAAACATGGTTCAAAAGGTGTTTTTATTGTAGAAAAATAATAATGCATAGGATTTGCAACGGATATAGGTGTTGCAGATCCAATGTTACAAAGTGATAGTTGCTGAAAGAATTAATTGTACTCGCGGGAGGTCTTTAGCCACCAAATCTGGAATTGACCGATCATGCGACTGTTATTTGATTCCGCGACTGACTTCAACAGGTATTTGTTCTTCAACTTCTTCTTCTTCCTGTTGGTGATGAACGCGCCTGCGACGCTTCTGTTTTGGATCTACATCTCATTAATCGACCCCAAACTCTCGATACTCAGGAAAACCCAAATATCCCGAGTTAATATCCTTTTTCTTCACCCAAAAGTCTCGGCTTTTTCTTTCTTTCCAAACTCTTTGTACGCGTCTCCTGAATTTTCTTGCCCAATTCAAACTCCCTAATAGAGTCAAAGCTAACAGAAGCTTTCTCTTATTCCACGTACTTCCCAAATATACAGCCAAATAATCTCGATATACCTCTCCTCCTCTGTTTTCTCGTGATTACACATATCTAATCCTTTTCTTTCGATTTAAGACTCGTAACATCCCTGATTTAATGAAACAGGGTCATATCCATACACAATAATAAATCCAATTAAATTTTTCCAGTTCTTCCCAAATATAAATATGAGAAACATCTTTCCCTGTTATAATTAAACTCGGTGATTTAGTCAAATCTAGTCGATCCAAACAACCATACCATCTCTATTATGCTCTCTAACAGGTCCGGCCCAACAAAATCTCACCATTGAATCTCTCTCAAACTCGCTCAAAAATCAAACCTAAACTATTCTCGCTGCAAAAATATTTCCCGCCAAGACCTGAAATTTGAATTGTTGAAGATAACCTCCCCTTATCCGTGGTTGATCTCTCTTTAGCAACTAGGGTACAGATAGTAAATTCTGGGGTGCGAATAGCAATTTTATGGGGTACAAGGAGTAATTTTGGGTTGTAATTAGTAAAACTCTTGGGTGCCTTTATCAACTTCTCCAGATGTCTTTAACACATTTTTGGGGTGCCTTTAGTAATTTTCTCCGGAAGTTCAAAAGCCGCTTTTCGAGCCAATTTTTCCGCAAAAGCTTATTTCTCCAAAAACACCTACAAATACATAAAACACCATAATAAGTACAAAAGTAAGCGCTAACAATATATATAATTGAGATCAAAATAGACACATAAATGCGTCTATAATGTACTTCGTAATTCTTATCATCTAGTCAATTTGTTAATGAGGGAGGCTCCATGGACCCTCTTAGATGGACAAGGTTAGACCTGATTTGCGTCATTTTCTCCGCAAAACCCAAACGGTAATGAATTTAAGTCTAATATTTTGAGCACAATTCGAGATGTATAAAACCACCATCTACCCCTTTGAATATCAGTCGTTCAAAGTTAACGGTTGAAATTAAGATCGGTAGATGGTGAGGTTTGCTATCTCGAATTGAGTTCATTTTTGGTAGGAATGTAAAGTCTTATAAGAGGAACATATCAACAAAATATTAGATACAAATCCATTGTCGTTTGGGTTTTGAGGAAAAAAATGGCGCAAATCATGTCTGACCTTGTCCATCTAAGAGTGACCATGGATCCTCCCTCATTAATAAATTGACTGGATGATAAGAATTATGAAGTACATGATAGACACATTTATGTGTCTATTTTGATCTCAATTATATATATTGTTAGCGCTTATTTTTGTACTTATTATGGTGTTTTACGTATTTTTAGGTGTTTTGGAGAAATAAGCGTTTGCGGAAAAATTGGCTCGAAAAATGGCCTTTGAACTTCCGGAAAAAATTACTAAAGGCACCCCAGAAACGTGTTAAAAGCACATGGAGGAGTTGATAAATGCACCCCAAGAGTTTTACTAATCATAGCCCTAAATTACTCCTTGTATCCCACAAAATTGCTATTCACACCCCAGAATTTGCGATCATTCTTTCTTCTTTAAATTGACCCATTAAAGTAAAAGATACGAAGCTTACACGATTATATATATATATGATATAATATTGACAATTTTGTACGTAAGACGATGCAAGTTATAGTGCATATTATATGTGATACATGTGATTGACATGTATCACAAAATAAATTTTTTCTTGTCGTTAGATACTAACATTAAATGATATATATTAGAACAAATCGGCTTATTTGTTACCAAATCTGAAATGCTAGATTCTACTAAACTAAAATAATTTAAAAGAAACAAATTGATAAAAGAAACATTTCTTTTGCGTAGTAATGGATCGTCGTAGTGGTGAAAGTTTTCAGCAAGGCATTATATACTTTTGTTATCTGGTCATTAGCATCTTCTTGATTGGATTCACGGTCTTTTGAGAGAGAAAATCCTCAAAAGAATCATACAGTTGATGAAGATGATGAAGTTTCAATGGGTTTGTTCTACTATAATGAATCAATTTTCGTCGACACCTCCAGTACAAGATCAGTCTAAACTTCCGATACAAGATCAGGTTTCGTCTCAGAAAGTGTCATCAGAGGTGTTGCGAAGATATTCATCTTCTATTCAAGTTAGTTATACACTTAGGAGATCACAGTCAATTACTAACTGAAGTCCCAACATAATTTAATATATATCACTCATGTTAATTTTTCTATGTAACAATGAAAGAAAATATTTTAAATCACCCATTTTTGATATTTTTCCTAGAGCCCCTTAAAATTTTGGTACGACTCTGGTCGTTTTTTCTTCTTCTCATTATGTTTTGAAGAAACTAATCACGTTCTGTATAAAAGGTTTTTTTGACATATCTTTCTTGGTAGACAATTTTTCAATTAAATCAAAAGTTAATGGAAATGTAAAGAACGATTAGTTCTTCGTTCTTTCAGTCGAGAAAATGAAACTTGAAATACCAAATAAACCTTGTTTAATTGGGGTATACCCATTTTTATATTTGGTATATCCTAAACACACTCCAAAAATTATAAGAGGGTGCTAAAAGACAGTGAAAATACTATTTTTCTCTTCACTAATTATTAAAACTAAAATCCTATTAACCCTTAACCATTATCCCCCAATTTATTTCAATTCCAAAACATAAAAATCAAAATTCACTTTCCCCTCTCCCCTCCTCTCTAAAGCTAACGACCCCTTCTTCAAAAGAAAAAAATAATTCAAAATCAATTCATCGTCGTAATCGTCGTTTGGAAAACTTTAATCGATGATTAACTTCTTTTACAAACATGGATTGTAAGAAAAAGTACCAACGAAAGGTTGAAAACCCTAACATAGTACATAAACTCAAAGGAAAGGTTAGTGCGAGAAGCAAACAAAAATCAAATCGGGAATTGTTGGAAAAAGTTATAGCCCCAACTAGTAAGTAAGTAAACTACAACCTAATACGGTATTTGTTGTTTGCGTTTTTTTTAGTGTGTTGGTTGTAAAATTAAGTTTGTAACTTGCTAGAGCATTTCTCGGTTGAACCCACCAAGCATTGGTATGTCAAGGTCGGTTTTCACATTTTAGTATCAAAACTCAATTAGTGTCGCTTGATTAAATGTACTAGAGTCAACTTCGTTAGGTTAAACTATAAAGTCTGGGAATATGGAGACAAACAAGTATTACTTTGAAGATTCGAAGATCGTGAAGACGTATCAACTACAATGAAGACATCATCCTTCCATTTGAGGTATAATGATATTGACTTGACTTGTTTCTATTTTTATCGTTGCTTTCAAGTCGTTTAAGATTTAAAACATGGCATGCGAGGTTATATTACTCTAGTATTAGACTTGGTCATTTTGGTATGATGAAAGTGTCAAGGATACTTGATTACGAAGTATAAAGTTTATCTTTTGAACTTCGTAAATGTAACATCGACATAATCTATGTAACTCGCTACTTGATTGTGTATTGGATATAGGTGTGATTTCATCCTAGGAAACTATGTTTGATTACATATGTTTAAAGGAAGTACATATACGAAACTTGTTTCGTAATCGAAAGGAAATTAATAGGCATTTTGGTCCGATTTTCATTGAAGATGTATTAGATGACCAATTCGAACCTAGTTAATAACTTTGGTAAAACCGATCTTGACTTATATTGAGAGCTATGGTAGAACCGATCTTTACCAAGTTTGGGATATGTGGTAGAACCTATCTTGATTTATGTTTAGAGTCTTCATAGAACCGATCCATACCTACTTTGGGATTCTTGGTAGATACGATCCTAACTTTTGTTGGGAGTCATGGTAGAACCGATCCTTACCTATATTGGGATACTTGGTGGAACCAATCCTAGCTTTTTTGGGGAGTCATGGTAGAACCGACCCCTACCTATATTTGGATACTGAGTAGAAGCGATCTTAACCTTTGTTAATTAGGGTCATGGTATAATTGGTCCCAAGAGCAAAACCGATCCTTCGTGTTCACATATTACTTTACGATTTTGTGTGAGTTTCGAAATAGGGTTTGCTAAATAGGAAAGTTCTAAATGTCGACATAATTTGTACATGAATACAAATCTTATTTTTTTATTTTCCAAAGATATTCCTTGATACTCAAAGTGATCCCAATGAAATATTCAAAATCCTTTACTTAAGTTTTTCGATTATATGCTTTTGATTTTACAGCAAATCAAAACATATCTCTTGGAAAGTTATATTAATTAAGTGCTAAACCAATATTAAATGTTTTCTAATGAGAGATTTTGGAATTACAGGTTGGATATTAGTTGTAAATAAGAAAAGTAAAATTAGGTACTTATTACATATCTTGAGAATATTTTCGGTTTTGGAATTTCCTTGTTGTCCAAACAACCTTGGTTTATAAATAGTTAAATTTGAATTTCTTGCAAACTATCCTAAGATCCATGCAAACTGAATTTGTGTTTTTTTATGGTGGATCCGTCTATCCGGGGAGAAAAGTACCCTAATTAGGCGAAATCTCTTACGACCGCTCGTTTTAAGACTTCTGTGGGATCAAGAAGCTCTACGAGTACCGTTGGTGGGAAACTAGATAATTGCGTTGTTATTTTAGTTTTGTATTATTGATTTGATTGACTAACGGTTGTTGAAACTTTGATTGCACCTAGTTTGATTAATCTTGATCCTTCTCTTCTGATATAAGGGTCGCTCAAACAGAAGTGGATCAAAGTGTTGATGGGATCGTTAGAGCTGTTGCTAGATCTAATGATAACTTGTGATCATTCATTTTTAACAGACTATGTTTTGTGTGTGATCGATCATAAGTTGATTCAAGTTTGTGGTGTGCAGATACATAAGAAGGAAATTGAAGATTTGAAGAGCAAGAAGATTTTTCTTATTGGTTTTCGTTTCTCGTGATTCGTGCAAACATCTTGATCGGTTGGGATCCGACTTAGATTAAGTTTATCTGATCATATAGTTGTTTAGATCGGAAACTATCAGTTGGTGGTATTCTTCAATATCTGAATCTGATAGTTGTGGATCTGAATCTAAGTTACTGATTTGGATTGATCTTACCCGCAAAGTAGTTTACTAGTTTAAACGGAAGAGACTTTGTCAAAACTCAACGAATCTTTTTTCAAAAATATTATTGAATTAGTTACCAAATAGCTTTGTTTCCTTTACCATTTGGAAGACGATTAAAAAAGTTGAGTGTTTAAGACATTACATCGGTAAACCATCTCAAGATAGTGACTTTCTGTCTTGGGATTCACGTGCGTGACCAGACGGTCGTAAACGTAGAGATACTGAGGGAATAAGTAACTAGGGTTATATTAATTGGTCTCAACTATACGAAGTTGGCTTTGTACTTTGTGTAGCGGCTTAATTCTGAGAGTATTCAAAACTGGACTAGGTCCCGGGGTTTTTATGCATTTACAGTTTCCTCATTAGCAAAATCTTGTTGTGTCATTTGCTTTTACTTTCCTCAATTACAATCATTTTATTATATTTAAAAGTAAATACACTTGTACGTTAATCCTAATCACTTGATATTGGACCTATTGTAAATCGTTCTCGAATTTTAACTATCATCAAGTGAATACCTAGTTATTGTATTGTCTCGACTTTGTTCATTGACAATCACACTTAGTATCAGACTTATAGGTTGAAACGAAAAACATGGTGTATTTGGATACCCTTGTCATTTAAATTGGTATCAGAGCAGGCAAACACGAAAGATATAACAATCCTTGTTTGGCACGATCCAACCTATAAAGCTAAACAAACATTCAAGATTTCTGAGTCTTGTCTGAAATGGAAAAAACAAACAATGAAATTGTTGAGTCTCCACGTTCCAAAGAAATTTGGACTGTTGATGATTGTCATCTATATCTCAGACTAACTGAATATCCTGCAATCTAAATAAGTCTCAAAATCGCTGAGTTTGCTGATTTGGAAAAACAAATCAGTGATTTGACTATAGAACTTGAATTGTATGAACTAAAGGAAGACAAATCTTTCAAAAAAACTTGTAAGATTCTCAGTAAAAGTCAACAGTTATTAGATGAAGTGGATATATTTCTTATGGAACTTGATCAGATCAAACAAGCTGTTAAATAACCAATATCTGAAAGAAGTCACTTTCTTCATGACTATTGCATGAATTTCTCTCTAGACAAAAATATGGTTTTTGAGTCTAGTTCATCTAATTTAATTTCTGAAGATATCTTCTCGGATATCAACACAACTTTCCATAAAAATAATAATTTGTTAAATACAGAAGTTGTGAATAAAGAAAACAAATTGAATGTATTCGGTGATGATAAGATACTCTCAGAATATCATGTATAATCATCATCTATGAATCACCCTAAAAAGGGTCAATTTGAATATCAATATGGCACCATTCCATACTACACATAATCAAATTATGTAACAGTTATTCCACTTCAAAAATGGGTTTTAAATCCATGGATTAGATCCAACACCGATTTAGATCAAACTGGTCTATAAACGAAACAATATTCGGTGATAAAAACAAAGAATGAAATTTTGTTTTCATATCCTCTTGGTTTCGAACCGCTCGAAAGAGAAACAAAACCCTCTCACAAAATCTGCATTAGATCATCTTTTTGATCATCTTTTCTTCTCAATATCAAATCTTGATTCTATCTCAATCAAGAATCAAAGGGTACTCATTGATTTCTTTCAAAACACTCAAAAGAAGGAAGTTATAAACTCAACAGGTATTTTCGGTTGTAAGTTCTTCCTACTATTTTTCTATTTTGTGATATGACAAAGAAATTTTAGTAACATGCATAATAGGAATTTTGTTAGGGGAGAAGGTTATAATCAAATTCATATAAGAGATACACCAATCTTTACTTTCTCTATATGAGCATATATTCACTTTCAACTCTTGTTTTTGACACAAATACCGAACTTTATTTTGTGAATCAAAGTTATCTAGATAAGTATGAATCAATACAATTGTGGAGAAGAAATATGTTTTTTTTTGAAATTCCAGAATATGTGAGTCTGATTAATATTCGCAAGTGGGGTTATATTGATGATGGTAGTTATCATGGCTCTCCAAGTCTCATTAAGGAAATTTATGCTAATATGCACTACATGAATGCTGGTAAGTTCAAACAAGTTCTTCACTATGGTTCAAAGGAGATGTTTCGAAGTAAATAGAGAGGTTATTGCTTATCTGCTCAACTGCAATCTTTAGCACACTTTTCTACTTCAGCATGATAGCAACAAGGCTCAACTTGCTGAAATTCTTGGTGGAAGAACCTAGGAAGGGAATAGTCTCTACATCAAGAGGCTACCAGATTATCTCAAGTTCTTTGGCAAACTTGATGTACTAGATATGTAAGGCCCGCCCAAAAATTTTAAGGGTATTTGTATCATTTTTGTCTTGAGGGTAAAATAGTCATTTTGCCATAAAGGGTATTATGGTAGTTTTTGGTCCATGGGTGGTAGTACCTTGGGTATTGATGTTTGCTTGATTTGTTTTATAAATTAGGCAAACTTATACAAGTTAGTCTTGTTGGGACATTCCGTACGTATGAGTTATATGGTTCATACTTAATTGGCCGCATGCACAGTTGAGCATATAGCTGATGGATTTTGGTGCATGTTGTGTAATTGAAGAAGGGTATTAATTGGTTTCATTCTATTTATTTATTATGTTATGTTCACACATATATTTTGCTTGACTTATGGACTTAATTAGACTACAGGTGATAAAACGTGTATTGAGTGTATTTTTTGTTAAGACTCAAGATAGTATTGGCTAAATAATTTCATGGTTGTCCTTTTTTTTAATACAAAGAAGATATCTTACTAATCAAGCGAACAACTTACAATGTTTGCATCTTCTAATATTGCAGTAGCAATAAATCTTGGAGGATGATTAATCTAACATTTCGAGAACTTAAACATTCTTGCATGCCTTGCTAATCTATCTGCAGGCTTATTACATTCCCTCTTAACGAACTTACATGTCTATAAAGGTTGAGTTTTTAATCTAGCAATGATATCTAAGATTAAAACTTGATTTTCCCAAGCTGCAATCTTGAAATCTTTATTAATTGCGTCCATCACAAGCTTCACATCGAGTTCAAAACAAATGGATTGCATCCCTAGTTCCTCTGCCCAAGTCATCGCTTGTAGTAAGCCTGCACATTCAGCCTCCTTTACACTCAGGTTTCCATTTGCATGCCTGCATCTGGCCTGTAGGAATTCTCCAACGAAATTACGTATGATTAGTCCGTATCCAGTTTGGGTATAACCATTATATTTCTTAAAAGATGCATCACAACAAATAGAAAAGAAAGGGGGATAAGTGGTATTCATATTATCTGTATCACTGCTTCTATGGTATTGCTCAAAAACTGTATTACCGGATGTAACCATAGAACTACCAGTCGAATAGTTTAGATCTTGTATCAATCGAATAACCACCACAGGATTTGGTTTAATATTCTCAAAGGTGCACTTGCATCTCGCCTTTCAAATTTCCCAGACAGTATTAGCTATCTTGACTATACAATCTCATCAAACTGGCACATATCACTATCAAACCAGCCTTTGATCCAGTCCTGCAATGATATATTAGCATCTTGCATACTTCTTCTAGCCCCTGAAACTGAAGACCAAACTGCTGTTGAGAAAGTACATTCACATGGAATGTGTTTTGTAGTCCCAATTTTTTGTGTATACATATGACATAAATCTCCTGAGTAGCCTAAGACTCTGGTCATACATTCATTAGAAGGGACAATGTCAGTCGTACACTTCGATGAAGTGTTTGATGCGGGAGAGTATTGATCTTCCACAATTTCTTGCAGAACTGTGTTTCAAAAGCAGTATTATTAATGCTGGAATAACCATTATATTTCATGGTTGTCCTTATAATATTATATAGTAGTTAATTGAGTCTGTTGACTTAGGATCAGGTGACAAGTTGACTTAGGACCAGGTGACAAATATTATGAGACATGTGAATTCATTTTGAGAATTCATTTTGTTATAGTTGACTCAATAATTAGAAAGTCCTTAGAGTTGACCACTTTGAGATTTATAGCACAAATTAAACTATGGACGAATCTGGTGGCTACAGTTCATCTGGCCATGTGACATTTTGTTTCTGTTAACCAGTATGCTTGGCAGAACCGATTAGAGTAGGGGCATGCAATAAAATTCCAAGATTTGACCAAGTACGCTCCGTGCCCATAGTACTTTAAGTGCCACTTTTGTATCTTAGAAACCTAGGATAAAAAAGGTTTATAGAGGTGTCGTATATATAAAGATTAAGATGCCGTCTTTCTAAACACCAAACCCTAGAAATGTACGGGGGAAAAAAGTTAGAGTAAAAAGAAACAAAATAGAGAAAAAGTCGACGACCTGCCGGGTGGGTAGCTGTGTGGGAGAACCTTACTGTTACTTACATCTGAGATTATAGAAGGAAGAGGAAAGCTTGGTTGACGTGTGGAGGTTGGATCTCTTTGCATCGGTGCAGTGCATCTCGTTTTTTTTAGGATTATTTGCTAGTTTTTGAGGTAGGCGTAATACAATAAAAAAAAAATTTCTATTAAAACTTTTATTTAATTAAATTCATATTTACAAGTTTTTCTTATAGTTTGGATAACAAATGATGGTAGTGATGATGATGTGAGCATGATTATGAATGTGGGGCTGCGTTCTATAGGTTGCACTTTTAAAATCATTTTTTATGGGATACGAGATATCCTTGGGAATGGTTTTATTTTCCTAAACCCACGTGGGGCTCCCTGGGCATTGGAGTTTTTATGGATATTGGAGTTTCCATGTGTTTACGATGTTGTTAATCATGCTAGTTGTTTTTAAAGGAATTGGAAAATATTGCATAAAATGATTTGTTGCTTATTTTTCTACTGAGTTTCACAACTCACGTCGTTTCATGAAAAAAATTCATATTTTATGGCACCACAAGGATCTAATGGCGGAAAAGCATAGAGATCGATTTTGGTGCTATAATTAGTAGTTTGCATAGGATTTGTGATTGAAAATTGTAATAAAATATCATTGAACTCTTTTGATGATTTTTTGAATGTTTATTGATTATTAATACTTTTGAGATTATTGGGTTAACGTATAACCAATAAAACAATGCTTCGTCATGAAAATTCTCTTTGATTAGGCAATGAAAATTTTTGAGTCATGTTGGTTCCACTGTTAATGATAATTATTTTATAATATGTTTTTTTTTGTTAAGTTATTATTATTAGAAAAGAAAATGAAAGTTATTACAAGAAACTAGATGGGAGCCTAGCAACAAGTTGGGATCCAACACCTTTTTGAATGGCTAAACCAATTCTAATAAAAAGAAAATTACGAACATTTATATTTACATCATGCCTAGCTATGTAATGCTTCAATCGTTTCAAATATTCAATAGTTTTGATACCATGTTCACCTAAAGTAGTAAAAGCCAAGGTACCAAAATTATAACCATTGGAATTACATACATCAAGGTACTTAATCTTCTTGCGCTCAACGGCTTTAGCCAAGGCGAGGACCGGTGCAAAAGCTTGCACACCACCTCCAGCAAAAGGAGAAACCCCCGTCACATCAAAACACGTATCACACCCTTCCTCCCAATTGTAGACTAAGATGTCATCCAGCCTAGCATCACCGCCATCATGAGAAAGAAACCCCAAAGCAGCTTCAACTCTAGAAGGTACACTCGCACGGTAACAAATATTCGCAAAGGTATCTCTAAAAATATCATGTCTAAACTTATAACCAACTTCACTAGCACAATGAAGTGCATGATCACCATAAACATCCACACATGTATGGGCTGTCGTAGGCTCAACAAATTAATAAATATATTTTCCACTAATTAACTGGTAATATAGCGGTAGTAAGAGATCGTTCCCACAGAAAGCTGTGTAATTGATAGGTTATTTGATCAGCAAAATAAAGTAAATAACAAAGGGGGGTTTTGGTTTTAAGATAAATATAAAGACAATAAGATGAAAGGGATGATCAAGGAATCCTTCGACGTTACCAAGCGATAACTAGATTAACATACTTATGTATCGTTCGTAAGAACCATTCATCACCAACCGTAGAATAACAGCTAGATCAGTGTTATCCTTAAACCCCCTTCAATCAATGGATACAGAAGTTCTCGACTACCAGATTCTGTCCAACGAAACACCAAGTAGTAGATCACTCAAGGTGTAATCCAATCGAACGCTTTAAGCTTTTTGAATTTAGGTTGATTCCAGTAGTTAAACTCTTAGATCAAGGTTTACTTTCTGGTGTTATCTTCACACACGATTGCTCCACAGAATCCCTCTGTAAGGTCTCGCGATTTCTACTTGTGTAGAGAGTTAATCGACGATTACTTATCTCATAACTTCTACTAGCGATAGAACAATCAATAGACTAATCTAGTATGCGTCCCAAATCAATCTAAGAATCACTCATAAACCCTAGATATGGTAAAGACAAACGATGATGATAAAAACTCTCAATAGATTTGTATTATTAATAAAGCTTCACGCTTAGAACATTGAATTCATCCTTAATCAACAAAGGATTTAGCTACTCATATTACAAAGAAGATGAATAGTGGTGGTTTCCCCCTAAAGGGGTAAACCCTGGTTTTTCATATAGAACTTGTGATATGAGATGATCTTCGGTGATATGTGAAAGGCCTAATACCTATTTTTATAGGTTTACATTGCTTGGCCTTCACGTATTTAGTTCGGTTCAAGAACCCGACCCAAAAATAACGAAATAACGTTCCCAAACGTGCCCTTAGGCCTTCCAAGGAGTTTATACACGTTTTCCTACTTGCTAAGTATGCGTACCTCAAATTCCAGCAGAAATTTTCGGAACTAGGGTATGCGTACCCTAGTGTCTTCGGTATTCAATAAAAACTCGTTTTGGCCACAACTTTTTCGTCCTAATTCGGAATGACCTCATTCTTTTGCATTATTTTTATCTTTCAATTCTCTTCAAGATGGTGATGAGAAATCCTTAATTTGAATGAATTAATCTCGGTCTTTGGCCCTTTTCTTGATTTTGAGCGTTTTGCTCCTTTTCGTCGCTTTTCTTCCACTTCTCTTGGACTTGGGCACTTGGATTCTTGGAATACTTCTCTTCCTTGCTCTTTTCAGCACTTTGTAGCTCCTTTTTGGATGATTCACCTAATAGAGGCAAATAAGAGAAAATAATAGTAATAATACGAAAACATGCAAGAATAATAGCTAAAACAAGTATGTAATGGACACTAAAATCATATGAATTATGCACTTATCAAATTCCCCCACACTTAGCTTTTGATAGTCCTCGAGAAAACTAAATAAAACTAATCGTAAATACAAAAACTCCATGTCGTGAGGATACGGTTACTCTTAGCATGAATAACAGGCCTTCAAACCCCTAGGTGTCCCTAGTGGACGAGTTATAGTCTCGTGAGGGCTTACAAGAGATATACCCAGAAAACCTACTCCAATCTCTCGCCTTGGAAGAACCACTAAGGATAGACACAAAGTAAAAAGCCAAATAATTAGCTTGCATAAGTTCTTTAGCTACAAACATCCCACATAAATTCCAATCATCACACACAAGCAATTACTTACATGTGACATTCAACCTGCTTGCAAAACTCTACTAAGATAGTCATCGTACTTGTTGCAACGTTTATCACAATACTCGCATACTGAAATCACATGGATAGATAAGAGAATGGAAATAGAAAAGTGAAGTGTGCAAATGTTGACTAAAGTGAAAGATGTTACCCACAATACTTGTATGAATGTCGTCAAAGGATTCTTATTTATAGCGCAATAGTTGAGAGAAGCACCCATTTAACTTGACCACATGATTAGATACTCTAAGCGCATGTTTCTTTTCAGCAAGTATGTGATAGTTGCCTTGGATCCTGCATTCCACGCTTGCTTAGGCGACGGAGATAGGGACAACGTTTCACACATACTGCTGTCCAAGTGTCAAGAACCTTATCAGTAGTCTTTTTGACTTGCTATATAATGATGATATGGTTTTTGTTTTCATCGAATATGATTAATCCGCAATTCCGGACCTATCATTTATTAGTGTCGATAAATTAAGCCTTATTTTTTTATTTTCTTTTCTCTTCTCTTTTTTCTTCTTTTTTTTCTTCTTTTTTCTGGCTCACTTTTTATGAGTGTAAGACAATTGTCTATGGGACTTTCAAATACTCAACCAATGATTACCTTGCTACAACATCCACGGTAGTATCAGGACCCACCAAATCACCTCAGAGAAACATAAAACTGCAAAAATAAAAAGAAAGTGATTCAATAATGATTAATTGCGAGGATGACTCTTTCAAATGACTACCATAGGTGAGTTTCGCATTCAATTATGAACATATAAATTTAAGGATTGTAGAATGATAAAGTGGAACTTAATCTATAGCCGTAAGAACTGTTTCAACCTTAAAAGGTTTAGAGTGTCATCCTAAATAGCTCATAATTAACTTCAAAAGTTGAAGTCTCAAGAATGCGAGAAATCAAAGAGTATTATTTATTTATTTTTATATGCAAACCAAACATGCTTAACTACTCCCGCACACTTAAACTCAACATTGCCTCAATGTTCAAAACCGAAAATTCTGATTTCTGACATAACAATCCTCAAAAACTCAAAACTTGTACCAATGGGTGGGGAAATAGGAAAAACATCCTAAATGAAAGTTGTTCACCTACATCTTTTCTATAATTTTTCAAAATTTCAAAGTGTTTCGATAAACGGTCTGACTTTTATGGCCTCCGGACTGACAGACATGCGATCTGAAAAAGTTCTGGAAAAATACCGAAACTCAAATTTCCAGGACTATCGCTCAAACTTAACAGACTCCGAATTCATACTTTATTTTTGTAAAAGAAATGTGAGTTTATCCTCTTTAAAATTTTGGGTCAACCACTCAAATCGGACTCCTTATGAAGTCTCGAGAGCTATTTTCGTGACAATTGCGCAGTCAGAATTTTCTAACGAGAATTCGTCAAAACTTTCATTATAGATATAGGACTTGTAAAATCTAAGATGGGAATGCAAGATATGATATGCAAAACTAAGAAATCTAAAAACAAAAGGATAGAGATACAAAATCGATGGGTTGCCTCCCATTTAGCGCTTGGTTTAACGTCGTCATCCCGACGTTATTGTTATTGTCCGTACACCAATAATCTGAAAATTTGGTAATCCTTCCAAATAACAATATGCAGTTCAAATAATAGCTTCACAAAAACATTAGCACAAAACATAAATATTGAAGCTATCACTTTATTGAAGTTTCCCCACACTTAGTCCTTTCTACACTCGTAAGGGGATAAAGAACATAACATTCGGGAACTTCAATAGGTTCCTCAGCTTGGTGAACCTGCACAATACTCGAATCAAAAACATCAAGTGGTGGATACTTAAAAGCAAAATAATCCCTTAAAACTTTGGAAGCGCACAACTCCAATCCTAGGTGAGGTATTTTCTTAAGAGACGGGTTAACAACTGTTTTAGAATCTACTTCAATTGGATGGAAAGGATCAATAGATATAGAATTATGCAAAGGATTAGACAAACCTTGTATTGGATCCTCATTCGTAACAATATATAGTGAATTATTTACCTCAAGTATATCGTGGTCCTCTATCAAACTATTATTATTGATACAGGAGTATCTTAGAGAGTTACGTGAAGATTATCTTCACGACTGAAGAGCCGTACTTAGGCTAGAAGAGTGTCTAGAAAGGCACTAGAATTTGGTCGAAAATTTACTTGACCAACAAGTCTTTGAGGTCTCCTAACTTAGTTGGGATTCCTAGTTTAAATGAGTTCTAAAAACTCATAGTTATTTAATTTCCAGTAAGTTTAAACTCCTATAAAAGAAGGAGAATTCTAGTTAAGAGAGGTAGAGAAAATCTCCGAGAGAAGAACCGGTTGAAGGTTTGTAAAAGAGTATTTTTCTTTCACAGTTAATAGAAGAAGAAGTTAGTAACAACAATCGTGTTCTTTCGTTCTTAATCTTTTCTTTAGATTCTTTAATCTTTGTTCAAGCATTACTGACTCTAGGTACCACTGGTCGTTTTTGTATCAATTATCTAGCTCAATTGGGTCTTCCACGAATTTAATCAATCTGGTTTCATTATCAATCTCCATCTCCTCAACACTCTCGTCATCTGAATCAAATTCTGCTCTCATGAACTCTTTTTCAGTATAAATAGGGTATTCTGTATGAGTCTCCGTTGAGGGAATAATCGGATCTACTTCTCGCAAATCAACCGGCCTAAAAACTTTGTCATATGGATGTTCATTGTAACGTTGATATGCATTTGAGTATGTCACACCGTTCATAACAATTGTTTGGTCATACCAAGGCTCCTCCTTTTGAATATGAGAATGATCATTATAAAGATCCGGAGCTTAAATAACTTCATCACTGTTACAAAGGCTTTACAAAGGTTGCTCATCCTTCTCCATTTCCTCCTTAAGTTGATTCATGTTTCTCCTTAAGTTGTTAATAACCCCTT
This sequence comes from Papaver somniferum, assembly GCF_003573695.1. Lineage (NCBI taxonomy): Eukaryota > Viridiplantae > Streptophyta > Magnoliopsida > Ranunculales > Papaveraceae > Papaver > Papaver somniferum. Next base: position 188,949,573 of record NC_039366.1, on the reverse strand, counting down.
GAAGTTTTTGGAATGATTGATCAACACTTTGTTGACGTTGATCAATACTTTTTTGGCGTTGCTCTAATCCTTCATAATAATTTTCTATTTACACATGAAGATGTACACATTTGTTCTGCAACACTTGGATAAATAGGATTAGAAGCATAACTATCCTCCCATCCTTGTGATTGTTCACTTACAAGCCCGTCATAAGGTTGTTGACATGTATGAGAATATCCATAAGGTTTCATGGGATATTGATCATAGCCAAAAGATTGGCTTTGATTATACCCATAAGATGGTTGGTAGTTGTCATATGAATGAGATTGAAAACCATATTGATTACCACAATTATATGTTTGATCTTGTGCTATGTACATGTTATTTCCGTAAGGAAACATGACGATTCACAAGAAAGAAAAAAAATCAAAACAAAAATAAAAACAAGCTAAACAAATAATAAATCAATTAGCGACTGCTCCCCGTCATCCGGCGCCAAAATTTGTATGGGCTTTTGTAGGCTCAACAAATTAATAAATATATTTCCCACTAATTAACTGGTAATATAGCGGTAGTAAGAGATCGTTCCCACAGAAAGTTGTGTAATTGATAGTTTATTTGATCAGCAAAATAAAGTAAATAATAAAGGGGGGTTTTGGTTTTAAGATAAATATAAAGACAATAAGATGAAAGGGATGATCAAGGAATCCTTCGTCGTTACCAAGCGATAACTGGATTAACATACTTATCTATCGTTCGTAAGAACCATTCATCACCAACCATAGAATAACAACTAGATCAGGGTTATCCCCAAAACTCCTTCAATCACTGGACACGGAAGTTCTCGACTACCAGATTTTGTCCAACGAACCACCAAGTAGTAGATCACTCAAGGTGTAATCCAATCGAACGCTCTAAGATTTGTGAATTTAGGTTGATCCAAGTAGTTAAACTCTTAGATCAAGGTTTACTTGCTGGTGTTATCTTCACGCACGATTGCTCCACATAATCCCTCGTGTAGAGAGTTAATCGACGATTACTTATCTCATAACTTTTACTAGCGATAGAGTCAATAGGCTAATCTAGTATGCATCCCAAATCAATCTAAGAATTACTCATAAACCCTAGATATGGTAAATACAAATGATGATGATAAAAACTCTCAATAGATTGGTATTATTAATAAAGCTTCACGCTTAGAACATTGAATTCATCCTTAATCAACAAACGATTTAGCTATTCATATTACAAAGAAGATGAATAGTGGTGGTTTCCAACTAAAGGGGTACCCTAGGTTTTGATATAGAACTTGTGATATGAGATGATCTTCGATGATATGTGAAAGGCCTAATACCTATTTTTATAGGTTTACATTGCTTGGCCTTCACGTATTTAGTTAGGTTCAAGAACCCGATCCAAAAATAACGAAATAACGTTCCCAAACGTGCCCTTAGGCCTTCCAAGGAGTTTATACACGTTTTTCTACTTGCTAAGTACGCGTACCTCAAATTCCAGCAGAAATTTTCGGAACTAAGGTATGCGTACCCTAGTGTCTTTGGTATTCAATAAAAACTCGTTTTGGCCACAACTTCTTCATCCGAACTAGGAATGACCTCATTATTTTTGAATTATTTTTATATTTAAATTCTCTTCAAGATGCTGATGAGAAATACTTAATTTGAATGAGTTAATCTCGGTCTTTGACCCTTCTATTGATTTTGAGTGTTTTCCTCCTTTTCGTCGCTTTTCTTCCACTTCTCTTGGACTTGAGCACTTGGATTCTTGTAATACTTCTCTTCCTAGATATTTTCAGCACTTTGTAGCTCCTTTTTGGATGATTCACCTAATAGAGGCAAATAAGAGAAAACAATAGTAATAATACGAAAACATGCAAGAATAATAGCTAAAACAAGTATGGAATGGACACTAAAATCATATGAATTATGCACTTATTGTTGGATATTGGCAAGATTTTAGTAAACATCAGTGTGATTTCTTAAATCAGTTTTGACTGATTTTTAGAATTGTGTTTAGACTTCTATCTAAGCAAGGGTTTCCTATCTTAGCTAGTTTAGATTTCCTAAATTAGAGTAAAGCTTGGTTTCCTAATCGAAGTATTGTAAGCCTATAAATAAAGGCATAACCTTTAGGTTATAGGCATCTATATTATCTACATAAATCTTGTCTAAACCCTTAGGTTGTATACATCTTCCCACAAAGAAGAGAAGTAATCTCTCCATTAGAAAGATGTAGATCCTCTCATGGCTTTGGGGCTGGGAGAGTTGGGGGAGATTTGAAGGTGAGTTGAGAATGTGAAGAAGAAGAACAAGTGTTGAGTGTCATGTGCATTGTGTATTCTGTGATATATGAATAAAGTGAATCTCTGCTTCCCGTGGACGTAGGCCATTTCCGAACCACGTAAATTTATATGCCTTGTGTGTTCTATGTGCATTAGCTTCCGTTGAATGTTTAGTTTTCGTTTCTGATGTCAGATCCTGGAATGCCTTGAGGAACAATATGAACCTCTCGGATCAACACTTATCAATACCCCTATTTAAACAAAGACAAGAACTATTAACAGCAAACAAAGGAATACCAAGACGATAACCAAGTACTTCACTAAACTGACGTGGCCCAATTTTCTGTCCAAGTCCATCAGCTGGAATAGCAAGAAGATAAAAATATGTTTTTATTTCATTATTTTTTTAACCTACGTAAACTCCTTCGGAATATATTAATAAAAAATTTAGAATTTGGTGAGTTCCAGAAGTATTTTTAAAACAATTATTTCTCATTGTACAAAACTCAGAAGTTTTCTGGAAGATTCAATTATATTGAAGTTTTCCTAATTTAAAACTATTCAATGACATGTTTTAGGCTTTGGTGTATTCTGTAAACTTGAATACCATTCTTTTAATTTTCAAAATGGTTAACCAAAAATGATTTAGAGTTACAAGTGATTTGATATGATTTTTACAAAATGGACTATCCCTGCTTTGCTTTTCTATAGTCTTGGTCAACTATGCATTTGACTGTGGTCAAAAAGTCCTTAAGATAAAAATTATAAAAAATTTATGACTGGAATTATACTCAGTTAGGATTTATAATATATAATAAGAATAATTTTTGGATTTGAATTGTGTTTGATAAAATTCTTAGAGTGAACCAATGTTTGTTTCTGCTTTATATTTGTTCCTTGAAACCGCGACTTTGAACTGAATCTGCAATGTTTGACGATGAAATTTATTTTTCTGCTAAATTAAAGTTTCTAGGGTTCATATGGATTAAAAATATTGTCAAAGTAACTGTTAGATCTTCCTAAAAGAATTTTTATATATCCGCTGGGGCAGAATTTCTAAATTGAACATAAATAAAGATTAGACAAACAAATGGTCGTTTGGGCTTGGCCAAGTGTGTAAGTCTGGGCTTGATATTGAGTGTAGGATTCCGGGTTTTGGTTTTAGATTTGGGTTGGAATCCAGGACCGAAATTTGGGCTGTTACAGAATCAGTCACCCAACAATATTCACAAAGTAAAGTGGATTCAATACATGGTAGAACTAGCTTATCATATGATAATTGGTACTCTAACCTTGATTTTTGTGGTTTCATTATTAGAAAAATGATATATATCTAGAAGAGTGGCAAAGGTATGGGTTTTCCCTGTCTTATTACCAGAATTTGTAGCACATTTGAAATTTTTGTCAATGATCCAAAAATATTGGTTCCCAAGCCTCATGATTATTCCATCATGAACAGAATGAGAGGTCAAGGAAAGTTTCTGGAATGAATGTGGATATTGCTACTCACAATTTTGCACAGATCTGGACATTGGGACCTTTTATCGTAGGTTCTCGAGAGGGCTGAGCGCGTTGCACATCAATTATAATATGCCTCAAATAAGTTTCCAGAACTTTCTAGAGGACTTGAAAAGATAGCGTGAAAGTACAAAGACACTGATTCAGAAGTAGAGTTTGATTTAAGTGACTCCAGCTCCAGTTTCATCTCCTAGTTCTTTTCTTCAAAAGGAGCTTTTTGATTTTGAGTGTTCTTGTTGTAGAAATAACCTAGCACTGTCTCTAAATATTGTTTATATTAAATTTGCTTTTGTTAACCTTTATGGTATGGATAATTTACCTTACTTTTATGACGTTTATCTTTGTTAAAAGATTACGAGATGTTATTTCATTTTTCGCTAACCCTAATTTTCGGTCTCATATTGTGGTGATCTCTTATTATTTGAGTGAGTTTTTGATTTAGCGGGATTAAGTTCTAGCATTTTTAGGTAGGCTTTATCAAAGGATCATGAAGAGATACTGAGAAACTCGTGTGTGAAAGTCACATTGGTGTTATTATCAATTTAGTTCTACATAAGTTGCGTATTTAGCATAACATATAAGTTTTGGTTTAGGATTTTACTATTGGCACGTAATAGCTAAAACCGGTTTCAACCTTTCTTTGGTAAAGTTTTTTTTTTATTTTTTGTTCTTTTGTTTTGCAAGTGAAGAAAAACTAACATGGGGTGAGTTCTTATTGAACTGGTGCTTAATGATAAATCTTTGTGGGGAGAGTGGTTGTGGAAACCAAGGGAAGAATTATGATTTTAATCTTTCCTGATATGAAAACTAAGTTAATTTTGATCTTAGTTTGTCATGTCCAAACATAAGGTACGCTTTTTGAGTTAGTTAATCGTTTATCCTGTTGAGAAACGATTGATTTAATTTCCTATATTTTTCTTTTGCTTAACGAAGTATCGTGAAATTGATATATTTCCATTATGATTGTATGGATGATTATTGTGTTTCAATTGTCTCTTGTTAAGAAAAACTATGTCAATTTTATATTTGACTTATTGAATTGGTATCCTCTTTATTTATTATTATCAATTATTTTTGCTTAACGAAATAGGGATCATTTGTTTTAGTCTCATTGATTCCTGATAAGAGTAATTGAGTTAATTCTGATCTTAGTTCAGGCTTGTCGAAATTTAGGATTCGATTATTCAAGTCTAGTTGATTCCTTCATAAGAAAAACTAGTCAACTAACCTAATTTTTGTCTTGTCTAAAAGAAGGTCTAAGTTATTCTATGAATGATTAGAACCTGATAAGAGAAATTGAGTTATTTCTGATCTCTTTTGAGTCATATCGAATAAAGCGATTATACATACATCATCGGTGCGGTTTGTAACTAAGTTATCTTGGTTTGTCAATCACACATAATTTTTTAAGGGATAATTTGTGTGGTTATATGAAACCTTTATTTATAGTGAATGGTCAAGGTTAGGTTGCTTGGGAACAAAGCTACCTTGTCTGGGAAAGGAAACACCAAGTATTTGGCTAAAAAAGCCTTTAGTCACATAGTTCCCGTTTTAGTTCGCGAACTGTTGCAAAAAGTCCATGTACAATTTTATATTCATAAACTTGCTTAGAAAGACCAAATAAGTGTTACTTTAATAAATAAGAATTGAGTGATTCTTGGCTCGTTGAATTCGTATTCTCATTCATTACAACCTGAGGATCTTTCCAAGGATAAATTTCATTCTCAAAAAGGTCTCAGGATCAATATCCTCGAGTGTATACATGAGTGTATATTTACCGTCATAGGAACTTCATAGAGTAGGCACTTGTTTCGATAGATAAAGAGGTATAGTAAGCAATATAATCAAGTGTTTGTTACTAACCTTTAATGAAGTTCTCCAAGATGTGTCCGTGTAGTCTTCAATCTCCATTGTTCAAGGATGGTTTTGATTCGATATTCAACTTCTTAAACCTAATCTAATCTGAAACTGACTTTTATAAGACTAAATCAAAAATATGTTTTATCATCTAAATTTGACATACCAACACTAGTAGGTTCAACCGATCAATGATATAACATACACCTCCTTCTCCTTGTAGCGCTTGTAAATATGAAAGATTAACTTTATCCATGACCTCTAAGAAAATTAAGGAGTTAAAATAAGTGATTTCCAATGGTACTCATGAATCATGATGTCCTAATCTCCTTCAGAAAGATATAATCAAGGTGTCACCACCACAAAAAGGGATAAACATTCAGAACTCTCTTGCCAAGAAAAAATTGTTACACCAAGAATAAAAAGTACTTCTAGCAGTTCTTGTGCTAAGACTACTCGCTCTGATCCCTTTAGAACTCTGAAGCTCAGCTACTTCTTTAATAAAAAGGGACATGTTCGAACGAAGTGTAATCTTAGATTGGAGAACAATCGACTCATGTCTTTCCAGTGCACCTTGAGTCTCATTTTAAAATGTGTAACTGACATTCATAATTCTTTACCTCTCGGTTAATAAAAGAATGGGTACTTTCTCACATGTTGAGTCATATTCCAGGAAAATGTTAATTCGGCTTCCTCAACTAATTGAACAGAAAGCAAGCATAGTGACTCAGAACGCTTTAAGAAGAACTCTAAGAATCCTTCAAAAATATGGGTTCCTAAAAGAACTAGTTATGCTAGAGAAACTAAGGAGATACCCGTTAAGGAAATTGTTAAACTTGCTAATATGAATTTAATGATAGCAGCTTACAATGATCTCGTAATGAAAAAATCCTTTAAGATGAGGGATTACCAAACAAAATGTACTTCCTCCCTAAAAAAGTTTAATGCTCATTGTTATATCCATTTATTATGATTCCATCAGCTTTTCAAAAAGACAAAAATTGTATACATCCTTCTTTGTTGAGCATCTGAGTCCTCATCATGTACCTTACACCCTAACAAAAAAACTTTTTTTAGGTCCAAAACGGATCGGTCCATGAAAAAGGGTAGAAGAAAGGGGTAGATATGGAAGGATGGAAAAAAAACAGGCTCAACGCTATATTTTTACTGCGTGTACCAGGGGTTTTTCACTTCTTTTCCCTTTTTCTTCTCATGCAGTCCATTTGGGGAAGGAAAACAAATAAATTCTTAGGTTCCAGAGTTCCATAAGAAACTAGGGTTTATAAGTTGAACAAAATAATAACAACAGATCTTTGTATCGATTGAGATTCCATAATGAATGTGATTAAGACTCAGCAGATCTCGGCAAGGCCGATTGAGAAAGTAATAGTGCATCTATTAGTTCTTATGAGGTTGATAATTACAATAGAGTTTCTAAAGGCACCAGGAAATGTGTTGTTGGTGTTCTTCTAGGTAGTTCTTTTAAAGGAACTGTTGATGTTACCAATAGCTATGCAGGTTTGGTTCTAACTTTTGTTCATTTTTTCTCTATTATTTTTGCCCTAATTTTCTTGAATTTAGGTTTAGGAATATTAGTGATACTAGATCTTGATTGTTAACTAAGTTAGGGTTAAATGTTAAATTTCCTTCTCGATTGATTTGATTAATGGAATTAGGGTTTACACTGTCTATAGTATTAGACTGCTGACCAGTGCCATGAAATCGGTGGAGTTGTTAGTGTTAGAGCACTTCTCGGTTGAACTCGCAAGCGTTGTTATCTCAAGCTTGTTTGTCAAGTTTAGTTTCCAAAACTATAAGTCTTTATTTCTAGTCTACTAATAGCTAAGTCTCGAACTAGGATAGAGAGTGTAGTTGAGCTCTAGACTCCACGGTGTTCATCATGCAAAGACGAAGAACTACTCAAGGAACTGGTATAACTTCATCGACAAAAAGGTATGTGGAGACTTGAACTTATCTATCACTCAAAAGTCTACTTTATCTCCTATATTGAGATAAAAGTCGTATTGCTATATAGACTATGGTTATACACATGCACTATTTCGAGCTGAGTTTATCTCGCTTATCTATTTCTCGAAATGTGTGCCGGTAAGCTTTCGCTTTGGCCAAGTTCATCTTTACTAGTGACGAAAGTCATATTAGTTTCAATCACTTGAAAAACGCTTTGACGAAAAATAGTTTGTGAACAACAATTATATAACGTCCTCTAAGAATGTTTCAATGATTGAAATGAGAGTTTAGAATACTAACCATGGTTGGACACAAACATTGTGAGACAGCTCATATGTGTGTAAGTCCAATATCCTTGAATCAAAGTATGCGTACTTTGCTGCTCAGGATAACCGGAACTAAAGTCCGCGTACTTTCAGAAGTTCACATCCCGTGAATTTCTGCTGGAGTTTGTGAACTGAAAACAAACTTAATCCGGGTAGTTAAGTCCGCGTACCAGTATGTGTACTTAAGTAGGTTATTTTCTAAAAACAGTTTAATTCTTGAACTAAGACATTTATATTATAAGGAATGCAATCTTTGCAAACCGTGGCTATAATGTTCATGAATCGATTCGAGTGAATCAAAGTTTTTTTTGTTTCGATTGTGTCATGTATAGAAGAATAAGCAATTGAACAACTCTCTAACTAGTTCATTTGAGTCATTTGAACTAGTTGTGGTAAAGAAGAATAAGGTTGATATGAAAGTGCTCATATGGCTAACCTATGCTTAACTACCGTTGAACTAACGACTTGTACACGTTTAGGTACGGTTACTCAAACCTAAATGAAGTTACATTTCATGTGTGTATAACAAGCTAAGATTTGATCTAACGGTTGAAAGATATTAGATTGGATCTAATCAGGTTTTCATCTAACGGTGAATATTGAATGCTTTGTTACCAAGGTAGCATTGATTGCAAACCCTGATTTGAAGACTATATAAAGGAGAACTCTAGCAACTGAGAAACCTAATCCCCACACATCTTGTGTGATACTAGTTGTATAAGCTAGAGTCGATTTTCCTTTAACCATAGGTTTCTATCGAACCCTGTAGGTTAACGACTTGAAGACTTCATTGGGATTGTGAAGCCAGGTCTAACTATTTTCTCTGTATTTGCGTGATATGATCTTATTGTTTCTATCGTATTTGAGTGCAATCGTAAGATTGGCTTGAGATTAATTTCTCCGATAGGCAAGATAGAAAAGTAGTCACAAACATCTTCGTCTCATCGTTTGTGATTCCGCAATATCTTGTTTCGCTAGTCGATTAAGATTATTGTGAGGTGATTGATAATTCTAGGCTATTATTCGGGAATATAAGTCCGGGTTATCAATTGGTTCATGTTCACCTTGACTTATCAAAAGAAGGAACGAAACGCTTAGGTATTTCTGTGGTAGACAGATTAATCTATTCATGTAGACTTTTTTGTGTGATACATATTTGTTTATTAAAGTCTTCGACTTTGGTTTGTAGCAACTCTTAGTTGTGGGTGAGATCAACTAAGGGAATCAAGTGCGTAGTATCCTGCTGGGATCAGAGACGTAAGGAGCGCAACTGTACATTGGATCAGTGTGAGATTGATTGGGGTTCAACTACAGTCCAAACAGAAAGTTAGTTTGTAGTAGGCTAGTGTCTGTAGGGGCTTAATATAGTGTGTGTTCAACCTGGACTCGGTCCCGAGGTTTTTCTGCATTTGTTGTTTCCTCGTTAAAAAAACTTCTGGTGTCTGTGTTATTTCTTTTCCGCATTATATTTTGTTATATAATTGAAATATCACAGGTTATGCGTTGAATCGGTCAATTGGTAAATCATACCTTTGGTTGTTGATTGAAATTGATTGATACTTGAACATTGGTCTTTGGTACCGTTCAAGTGATTTCTCTTGTATTCAATTAGACTTGCAGATTTCTATTTGCTTGAGTAAGTATTGAATTGAGAAATTGAGATACAACTCTTGGATATACTTTTTATAAGATTGAGTCTGACTGTCTAGTTGATTCTCTTAAAAGTATACTGGAGTTTGTCCATACAGATTTCTAAGACAAATATTGGGTGTGGTTGTTAGACCCCCGCTTTTTCAATTGATATCAGAGCATGCAAACACATTAAAGACCTTATAAGTCCGTGTTTGTGGCGACCTGAGTCTATGGACATTAAAGTCTCTATAAACGCTTCACCATGGATAAGTTCTGATTGTAGAGAAAGTTCTGAAAAACTAGTTATTCTCCAGAAGAATTTGGATGAATAAATCCGGATCAACTCTGATCTTGTTGCAGAAATTGCGTTGTATAAGGATTTGAAGTCTGTCAAAATTCCTTCAATGGATTTGAATAACTCTGTTTATTCTTCTCTGAAGAATGGTCATAAGTCAGATGATAAACAAGGTCTAGGATTTGTGAAACCTGATAGTACTCAAAACTACTCATACGAGATTAAAGATGTTGGTCCATGTATGTTCTGTGACTCTTACAATCATTTTCGACATACTTGTATGTCCTTTCGGAAAAGCCTAAAAGTTGCAAGTAATCTTCATAAGAAAGCTGAACAACGGTTTGCTTCTCTAAAAGGAAGTACAAAACTAACAACAAATCCTAAACAGGATAGTAGTGTTAGTATGGGAGCCTTTGCTTTAAAATCAACATCACCCTTTCAATGGTTTCTTGATAGTGATGACAGGTGATCTCATGTGGTTTGTTTCTTCAAACGACTATGAAGGAGGTCCGATGAAATTTGGAGATGGGAGTTGCTATTACATAAGCAAGAAGGGGACGATCAAACTTCCCGGCGCACCTGAAATCCATGATATAGTATACGTTAAAGGTATGAATGCAAATCTTTTTTCTATTAGTCAAATCTGTGACAAAGGCCATTAATTGTCTTCAATGCGAATGGATGTGATATTGTAGACAAAACTGAGAAAGTAATTTTTCAGGGAACTCGTGGTAAAAACAATTGTTAATTATCTTCTGGATACTCAGTTCAATAACTGTTGCAATTTGACTAAGGTGGAATCTACACATCTTTGGCATGAGTTTTGGTCACATAAATTATAGTCTTCTAACTAAGATCATTAACAAATAACTTGTTAGAGGCATTCCCAAAATCAATGGAAATATTAATGGTGTATGTGGTGCCTGTCAAAAGGGTAAACAAACGAAAGTTCACAATAAATCATCTCGAGATATTCTCACTAAAGTTCCACTTGATTTAATTCATATGGACCTCTTCGGACCTATTCAACAACCCACGGTTGCTGGTAAGAAGTATGCTTTAGTTATGGTAGATGATTACACCAGATTCACTTGAGTTGCATTTCTATCTCATAAGAATGAAACCCTTGATGAATTCAAGACTATTGTTAAGAGAATCCAGAACAAACAAGGTCGCAAATTAAAGAAAATTAGAAGCGACCGTGGAACTGAATTCAAGGACACTAAGGTGTTTGAATTTTGTGACGAACTGGGTATTATTTAACAATATTCACCACCCATTACTCCTCAAGCCAATGGAGTTACAGAAAGAAAAAACAGGAACATTCAGGAAATGGCCAGGGTAATGCTCCATAAAAAAACTTACTGTTAAGGTTTTGGGGAGAAGTTGTCTTTACAACATGTTATTTGATCAACTGTGTCTACCTACGGTCTAAAACCCTAAACACTCCTTATGAGTTGTGGTACGGTAGAAAGCCCAACTTGCATTATCTCAGAGTATTCGTAAGTAAGTGCTACATTCTAAAAGATCGAGAACAGAGAGAGAAATTTGATACTAAAAGTGATGAAGGTATCTTTCTTGGCTATACCTCTGATAGTCGTGGTTTTCGAGTTTTTAATCTCAGAACCCAAGTTATGATGGAGTCCGCTAATGTTATTATCGATGATATTAGTAATTTTCATCATGATAATCCTCTTGTTGAATTGCCTCCAACTGAGACGATTGAGAAAGTCAAAGAAATCCCAGAATCAGTTGAAGTCATCCCAACTGTTACTGATCCTGATATTTCTAGTGACGAGGAGAAGACCATTGATCAGGCTACTCATGTTGATCAAGAACGTGTCCCTCCTCGACACCTCTGGGTCCAAAGGAATCATGATCCCAACAGTATTATTGGAGGTAGAGATTTTATTGCTAAGACAAGAGGACAACTTCAAAAATATTTGCAATTTTGGTTGTTATCTTTCACAAGTAGAACAGAGAAATATTGGCGAAGCTCTTAGCGATCCCTTTTGGGTGAATGAAATGCATGAAGAGTCAAATCAATTTCAAATACAAGAGTATGAGAACTAGTACCTTGTCCCTCCAATATCAATATTGTTGGTACTAAATGGATATTCAAGAATAAGTCTGATGAATTTGGCACAATTGTCAGAAATAAAGTCAGACTTGTCGCTCAAGGAAACCTTTGCTCCTGTGGGACGCCTTGAGTCCATTAGGTTATTATTAGCTCATGCTTGTTTTCTTAAGGTTAAGATGTTTCAAATGGACATAAAATATGCGTTCCTAAACGGAAATTTAAAGGAAGAGGTCTATGTCGCTCAACCTAATGGTTTTGAAAACCTTGATTTCCCATATCATGTTCTTAAGCTTAAAAAGGCTTTATATGGGTTAAAACAAGCACCTAGAGCATGGTTCGAAAAACTCACTACTTCTCTTCTTAGGAAAGTTTTTCGAGAGGCGGAGATGATATAACTTTGTTTACCAAATGGAGTGGGAAATATGTTGTCATTGCTCAAGTCTATGTAGATGATATCATCTATGGTTCAACTTCTGAGAAGCTTGCAAAAGACTTCCAAGTCTCTCTTGGAAAAGGATTTGAAATGAGCAATGTTGGTGAATTAAAGTTCTTCTTAGGATTACAAATTCAACAACATAAGGATGGAATTTACTTATTTCAAGAAAAATATGCTAAGGATCTTGTCTCAAGGTTCGGTTTGGATAAGTCAACTCCAAAACTAACACATATGCCCACCACTGGTAAACTACACAGAGATGACAAAGGAGTAAATGTGGATCAAAAAAATGTATGGATCTATTATTGGTATCCTTTTATATCTTACAGCTACTAGACCTGATATTGCGCTTAATGTTGGTTGTTGTGCTAGATTTCAGGCTAACCCAAAGGAATATCATCTTATAGATGCAAAAAGGATCATACGTTATGTGAATCACACGGTCGGGTATGGTCTATCTTACACTTTTGATATTAACACTGACCTTTCTACTTATTCAGATGTTGATTGGGAAGGATGTGTAGAAGGCAGAAAAAGTACATCAGGGGGTTTCTACTACGTAGGACTGAATCTTGTGGCTTGGAATAGCAAAAAAACAAAATTCACAATCCCTGTCCACATATGAAGCAGAATATATTGTTGCCGGCTCATGTTGTACTCAAATACATATGGTTTTCGGATCATTATGTAAGAAGGAGTGGTTTCCATGTGAGATGGAGTATTGACTAAGGGGGAGTGATACATATCACCATAGTATTGTTGTTGAAGTTGTGATAAATTGAACTTTGAAGTTGTATAATGATACTATGACATTGTATAACAATGATCGAGAATTATGTTTTCTCATTGTTATAGCTACGGGTTTTCAACAACGATGATGTTGAACTTACAACCTTTGGGATCATTGGAGTACTTGGAAGTGACGAAGATTTCGAGTAATGTTGAAGATTAGACATGTGGAATATGAGCTACAAAAGTTAATTTATTTATTTTTTGTATTCCATATGTATTAATAAGTTTGTCACTAAAATTGACAAAGGGGGAGATTGTTAGAGCATTGCTCGGTCGAACTCGCATGCGTTGTTATCTCAAGCATGTTTGTCAATGTTAATGATCAAAACTATAAGTCTTGATTTCTAGCCTACGATAGCTAAGGTCTCGGACTATGATAGAAAGTGTAGTTGAGATCAAGAACTCCCTGGCAATCATCATACAAGACGAAGGACTATTCAAGGAACTGGTGGATCTTCATCGACTAAAAGGTATGTGGAGACTTGAACTTATCTATCACTCAAAAATCTATCTAATCTATCTCATATTCTTGAGACAAAAGTCGTTTTGGTATATAGACTTTGATTATACACATTTGCTATTTCTAGCCGAGTTTATCTTGCCTATCTATTTCTCGAAATATGTCTTGGTAAGCTTTTTCTTTGGCCAAGTTCATCTTTACCTAGTGACAAAAGTCATGTTATGTTGCAATCACTTTGAAAATTTCTTTGACGAAAAATGGTTTGTGAATAACAACTATATAACGTCCTCTGAGAATGTTTCAATGATTGAAATGAGAGTTTAGATTATATAACCATTGGTGGATATAAGCATTGTTTTGGAAACACATATATGTACAAGTCCTTATTCCTTGAACCGAAGTTTGCGAACTTTGTTGATCAAGAGAACCGGAATAGTGGCGTGAGCTAAGTCCGCGAACTCAGTTCGCGAACTGGCGGAAGTTCTCGACCCGAGAAAATCTGTTGGAGTTTGTGAACTCCTTCCGGGAACTTAAGTCCGCGAACCCAGTCCACGAACTTGAGTTGGTTATATCTAAAAACGATTGTTTGTGAACTTATTCATATTAACTAAGGAATGCTAAATGCAAACCTTGGCTATATAGTTCATGAACCGATTCGAGTGAATCAAATCGTTTTTGCTTCGATTGTGTCTTGTGTAGTTACATAAGATTTCCTTGCAATTGAACAACTCTCTAACTAGTTCATTTGAATCATTTGAACTAGTTATGGTGAAGAAGAATATGGTTGATGTGAAAGTGCTCATATGGCTAACCATTGGTTAACTATTGTTGAACCAACAAATGTCCATGTTTGGGTACGGTTACATAAACCCAAAATAGTACATTTCATTTGTGTGTAACAAGCTAAGTTTTCGATCTAGCGGTTGAGAAATATTACCTTGAATCTAATCAGGTTTTTATCTAACGGTGAATATTGAATGCTTTGTTACCAAGCTAACATTGATTGCAAATCCTGATTTGAAAGACTATATAAGGGAGAACTCTAGCAACTGGGAAACCTAATCCTCACACCTTACGTGTGATACTAGTTGTGTAAGCTAGAGTCGATTCTCCTTTAACCTTTGGTTTCTTCTCTAAACCAGGTTAACGACTTAAAAACTTTATTGGGATTGTGAAGCCAGACCGATACTACTTTCTCGTAGTTGTCTGATATGATCTTGCTGATTCTATCGTGTTGAGTACAATCGCAACGATTGGCTTGAGATTGTTATATCCGATAGGAAAGATAGAAATATAATCACAAACATCTCCATCTCATCGTTTGTGATTCCGCAATATCTTTTTTCGCTGCGTCGATTAAAATTATTGTGAGGTGATTGGTAATATTAGGCTTTTCTTCTGGAATATAAGTCCGGTTTATCAATTGGTTCCTGTTCACCTTGATTTATCAAAAGACGGAACAAAAACTCATAGGTATATTCGTGGGAGACGGATTTATCTATTCTGTAGACTTTTCTGTGTAATACAGATTTGTTTATTAAAGTCTTCGACTTTGGGTCGTAGCAACTCTTAGTTTTGGGTGAGATCAGCAAAGAGAATCAAGTGCGTAGCATCCTGCTGGGATTAGAGACGTAGGAGCATAACTGTACCTTGGATCAGTGTGAGATTGATTGGGGTTCAACTACAGTCCATACCGAAGTTAGTTTGAAGTAGGCTAGTGTCTGTAGCGGCTTAATATAGTGTGTGTTCAATCTAGACTAGGTCCCGGGGTTTTTCTGCATTTGCGGTTTCCTCGTTAACAAATTTCTGGTGTCTGTGTTATTTATTTTCCGCATTATATTTTGTTATATAATTGAAATATCACAGGTTGTGCGTTGTTCAATCAATTAGAATATCCGACCTTTTGGTTGTTGATTTAAATTGATTGACACACGGATATTGGTCTTTGGTACCATCCAAGTTATCTCTCTAGTATTTGATAAAGACTCGCAGATTTCTATTTGCTTGAGTATATATCAAATCGAAAGATTGAGATATAAACTCTTTAATATACTTTTATCTAGATTGAGTCTGACTGTCTAGTTAATTCTCTAGAAAGTATATTGGAGTTTGTCCATACAGATTGCTAATCGAAATATTGGGTGTGGTTGTTGTACCCCCGCTTTTTCAAATACAACTATTATCACACAGGAGATGTGGGGATTAGGGTTCCCAGTTTCTATAGTTCTCCCTTATATAGTCTTTCAAATCAGGGTTTGCAATCAATGTTAGCTTAGTAACAAAACATTCAATATTCACCGTTAGATGAAAACCTGATTAGATTCAAGCTAATATCTTTCAACCGTTAGATCGAAATTTAGCTTGTTACACACAAATGAAATGCACGTTTATCTGGGTTTGTGTAACCGTACCCAAACATGTACATTTAGTTGGTTCAACAGTAGTTAACCAAATGGTGATCCATATGAGCACTTTCATATCAATCATATTTTTCTTTATAGCAACTAGTTCAAATGACTCAAATGAACTAGTTAGAGAGTTTTTCAATTGCTTAGATCTTTATAATAGACACAATTGAAACAAAAACGATTTGATTCACTCGAATCGATTCATGAACTTTATATCCACGGTTTGCAAACTTGAATTCCTTAGTTTATATAAGTTCAAGTTCACGAATAATCGTTTTTAGAAAATAACCAACTTAAGTTCGCGGATTGGTACGCGGAATTAAGTACCCAAAATAAGTTTGTTTTCAATTCACAAACTCCAGCAGAAATTCTCGGGATGAGAACCTCCGACAGTACGCGGACTGGGTACGTGGACTCTAGTTCCGGTTTTCCTGAGCAGCAAAGTACGCATACTTTGGTTCAAGGAATAAGGACTTATACATGTATGAGTTACCACACAATGATGCTTATATCCAACAATGGTTATATAATCTAAACTCTCATTTTAATCATTGAAACATTCTTAGAGGACGTTATATAATTGTTGTTCACAAACCATTTTTCGTCAAAGCCATTTTCAAGTGATTGAAACTTAACATGACTTTCGTCACTAGTAAAGATGAACTTGGCCAAAACGAAAGCTTAATAACACATATTTTGAGAAATAGATAAGCGAGATAAACTCGGCTCGAAATAGCAAAAGTGTATAATCAAAGTCTATATAGCAAAACGACTTTTGTCTTAAGATAGGAGATAGGGTAGATAGACTTTTGAGTGATAGATAAGTTCAAGTCTCCACATACCTTTTAGTTGATGAAGTTCTACCAGTTCCTTGAGTAGTTCTTCATCTTTGTATGATGATCGCCATGGAGTCTTGAGCACAACTACACTTTCTATCCTAGTCCAAGACTTAGCTAATAGTAGACTATAAATCAAGACTAATAGTTTTGATCACTAACATTGACAAACATGCTTGAGATAGCAACACATGCGAGTTCGACCGAGCAGTGCTCTAACAATCTCCCCCTTTGTCAGTTTTAATGACAAAACTATCAATACATATGGAATACAAAAATTGATAAATAAACGTTTGTAGCTTCTCTTCCACATGACTGATCTTCTTGGTTCTTCAACATTACTCGAAATCTTCGTCACTTCCAAGTACTCCAATGATCCAAAGGTTGTAAGTTTAGTATCATCGTTGTTGAAAATCCGTAGTCATAAAATTGAGAAAACAAGAATTCTCAATCACTGTTATACAGTGTCATAGTATTATTATACAACATCAAAGTTCAATTGTATCACAACTTAGACAACAATATTATGGTGATATGTATCACTCCCCCTTAGTTAATACTCCATCTCACATGGAAACCACTCCCGCTTACATAATGATCCGAAAACCATATGTATTTGTAGTGTGAACTACACATTAATTCTCCACCTTTTTGTCAATAAAATTGGCAAAGGTACAAAAACTAGTGGGATCCTAATGAAATTTCCATAGAGACATTTCATGACCAAAAGAAAGCACATATCAACTTTTTAGATGCCATCATATAGCCGAAGCTAAATGCATTCATCAAGGAGTTTATAAAGATACAAGATAACCCCTATAATATTCCACATCCACATTCCCCACAAAGATTTGGCAATTAAGCACAAATTCAATTAACAACTCTCCCCATGAAATGTCATTCCCGAAAGAACAACAAGAGCGACCTTACTTTTACGAGAAAAGAAGGATTTCTTTTGACAAAACAGATAAAGAACCTTGAAAGAAAATCAACCTACTGAAACAAATGCAGAATTGAAGTAAACACTTACTGGAGTTCCAAACTCATTTGCCCAAAAGATAGAGATAAGGAGACAAGAGTTTTAAGAACAACTAATGAACCAAAACAACACCAATATACTGTCGTAAGTGTTGAAATGTAGTAGTGTCTAATGGTTTGGTAAGAATATCATCCAGTTGTTGTTCGGAAGGCACAAATTCCATATTTATGATACCATTTTCATAGAGATCTCGAATAAAATGGTACCTTATATCAATGTGCTTTGTTCTTGAGTGCTTAACGGGATTCTCAGTGATTCGAATCGCGCTAGAGTTATCACAAAATATCTTCATTATTCCAGTAACAATTCCATAATCAGCCAACATTTGTTTCATCCACAGAAGTTGAGTACTGGTGTGGAAATGGAAAACACACAAAAACTCTTGCAAGTATACAAGGTCAAGTTTTATAATATAGGGATAAGAAAGGGATCAGTCCACAGGGAGTAGGAGTGCTTAAAAGTTTAACCTAAGCTGTCAATGAAGGAAGCAAACAATATGGCAGATGGGAAAGATGGGAAAACAGTTAACCAAGCAAGCAAATGACATGTAATAAAAACAGCAAGGAACCAAGGCTGTAAGCCAAGGGCAGGGGTGAGATTGTGCACTGATTTCAGTGTACAATAGGCTTCAAAATGCAAGAACTAAGCAAAACAGTAAAGGAAAGTAACTGAGCAGTGAATAAAATCAGAGCAGGAATTGTAAGTGACTGAAGAAAGGAATTGTGGCTAAGCTAATGGCTTAGAATCCACCTTGGTGTCCTAGCCAAACAATGTAGTTCTAGGTTGAAATTAAGACCCTAAGCATACAATTGGAATGGAAAGAAAATCAGCTTGCTCAACTAATGTGCTCCTACCATTGACTGTCTTTTGACAGTACAATCAATCACAAGCACACAGATGAGCACTAATCTCTCCCATTGCTCAAGCAAAACAAGCATTAAGGCTCTAACCTAGCAATTCATCATCCAACTATGCACTAAGGCTTCATCTGAGCCTTAGCTGCAGTAACTTAGTTCATGAAAAACATGTTAACAACATCAACATTCATCACATATGCTAATTGAAACAACATTCTCAACATTGAAGATAAAAATCAAAACATCATATAACATTCACTATCAACTGTCATGCAATAACTGAAATTGAAATTGCAAACAAACAGAACAAAATGTTTTTCTGGCTAGTCCAGAGATCATCCCCCCTCTACCCCTCCTCACACATCCCCTATTTATACATATAAGAAAAATCCCCAAAAATCAGTGAAGTTAGGGTGTATCCAAAAATCCAAAATTTACTCACCTAACATACTGATTGCAACCCAATCAAACAACCCATGCTTCAATTAGACGTACAATTGATTTCCCCCAAAAAAAATTCCCAAATCAGAGAAATTAGGGTTCTTATAAAAATTATTAAAATTTACCTAATCACTGTTGACACTGGTAGATGTCGACCCATGCCTCCAATTCTTCTCCTGATGCTTCTCTTGTTCTTCCCATGCCCTAATTGCTTTTCTAGCTTCACTGATTCGTCAACCACTCACCTAGGGTTTCGGCAGGGGAGAAATTGACGAATTAATGGGCTACAAAGATGGGTAATAGCTGTAGGAAGGTAGGGGTGATGATAGTGGAGGTGTGGTGGTGGTAGAGGAGTAGGTAGTGGTGGTTGTGGAAGTGGAATAGGTGGTGGTACGGCAGGGTATGGTGGTTCTGTTGCAGAGAGGGGGAGAGGAAGAAGAAGGTGGAGGTCGATATGGGTTAGGGTAGGGAGCTGTTTGGCTAGGTCATAGGGTTCGAGTATTAGTGTGTTAGGCGGGTGTATCAAGATGTGTGTACCACGAGCTGAAGCCGTTGGATATGGAGATGGTAGGTGGATCGGACGGCTAAGAAAGAAGCAGCTTGTAGCGACCGTAGGATGTAAAATACAACGAAGTCTACGGTGCGAGATTAGGTTAGGTGTTGTAGTGTTTAGCGGAATCATCGGGATTTGATGCACAGGCATAGGAGCGACCGTAGGATGCTGAAATGCTTCGATCTGACGGCTGAAATCCGAGACGGGCTTGGATATAGAAAATGGGTTTGGGTGAGGGTTTTTGGCCTTGGGTATGCCAGGCCCATATCTTCTTTAAGAACAATTCTTCCTCTTCAAGCCCACTTCTAGCCTTTTGGTCTTGTGCACGACATTCTTCGCGGCTTCCTTGTGTAATTCCTCCCGGCTTTTCACTACTTTTCTTCTCTTTTCGCTCCGCAATTCATCCAAACTTTATTTATTACCTAAAAATGCAAAATTAATTAAGAAAAATATTTATTCTTGAAAACAATGAAAATACAGAATATGGGATAAAATGTAGAATTACTGCGCAAAAGATGAGTTAAATGCCAACAAAAAGGGATAAAATTATACAATATTTGGCACTCATCAAATACCCCCAAACCTGAATTTTACTTGTCCTCAAGTAAAACAAAACTAAGGAAATCCTACCTATACCACTGTCGCTGGTCTCTCGAATGCATTTAGCATATGCACTAAGCCTTTTAAACCACTAAGTGTCCCTAGTGGACGAGTTGAAGTCTCGTGAAGGTTTGCTTAGAACGTACCTACAAAGTTCTAGGTCAAAATATAAGCTCAGATTCCATCAAATGTGACATGTGCAAGTCAGTTTAAGCTCACAGCAAAATGGAGATGTCAATCTAGCTATCAAAGGCACAATCCTAGCACTGATAACAAATAAAGACATGTGATAAGAGTGTAAAGTGTATCTACACATGTGTAAAGAAAGATCGGATGTTATGACTACTAATCACCAAGAGATAGTTTCTCAGGCTAAGAACCAAGGTCGAAATCTAGCTAGCTGTCCGGACTTTACGAGAATTGTGAATGAGTTGGAGGTATTTCACAATTACTCGCGTTGTACATCAATGGCATACACCCTCCTTGCTTATTACAATGAAACAACAAAATGACTCTTTACATGACTCTTTACATTGACTACTCTCTTTTATTTTTGGAACAAGAGAGGATGGAATTGATAAATACTTGATTTTTTTTTTGATTTTTTTTGATTTTTTCTGAATATATACATCGTTTTTTTTTTTTTTTTTTTTTTTTTTTTTTTTTTTTTTTTTTTCTTTTATTTTTTTTTTTTTTTAACACTTGCTAACACTTTTGATACATAACAAAAAGAAACAAAAAATTACATGACACTTTGCAAGAGGTAGCCCTTTTTGATGCACCCAGTTAAATTCGATGGTTGTCTTTCTTAATGTAACCTCCACCTTCTATCCCAACCAACCAAAGAAAAAGCTAGTCAAGTTTCGTTCAGTATTCTAAAGTGATTGGCAATCGTAACTTCCTATCAAACACCTTGAAGATCGAGGCCATACATGTATTGGTAGATCGTGCGCGTGCAAATTTCTTATCACTATGTGAATTGTGCTAGAATCAGGGTGCCTAAATATCTAGACTAAGACTCCTAATAAAAATACATATTTGCACAAGAGTCAACATTTCAAGGTAAATGAGCTCCATTTTTATGTTTTTTTTTTTTTAATTTTTTTGAATTTTGATTTTTTGAATTTTTTTTTTTGAATTTTTCAATTTTTTCAAAAAGAAGAAGGAGTTCGTTTTCAATTATGGCAAATTATCATGGTATCTACTCTATACCCCCAAACCTAAACTAAACATTGTCCTCAATGTTTCAAAATATGGAAAGAATTATAAAACAATATATGAAGAGGAACATGCTGAGTAGAGTAAAAGGAGAGAGAATACCCGATTGTACGGTGGCAGCTCGATTAAAACTCCGTTATTCAAGGCAAAAATCCATCATATTAGGAGTCACAATGGATGAGCACAAAATATACACAAAAGGAAATTTAACTAACACATTATCTACAAGAAAATTTGGTTTTTCATGGGATTGGACTTTTTGGAAAAAATTTGGTTTTGTTGGGATACATTTGGTTTTGATGGGAAAACGAAAAATTTTGGTTTTTAGGGAAAGATTTGGAAAAAATTTTGGTTATTTAGGGAAAGAGTGGACCAGTTTAGTCCACATAGACTGGGTCCTCCAGGTTGGTTGTTTCAATGTCGGGTGGAAATGGCTCAAGGAATGGCTTTAATCTCTGCCCGTTGACTTTGAAAACGTTCTTGTTGGAGACATCCTCCAGCTCTACAGCTCCATGAGGAAAACCTGTGCGTACTAGGTACGGACCCTTCCATCTGGAACGCAGTTTTCCTGGAAAAAGATGTAATCGGGAGTCATACAGCAAGACTTTCTGACCAGGAGTGAAGGATTTGCGTAGAATACGCTTGTCATGAAATATCTTCATCTTTTGCTTGTACAGCTTGGCACTGTCATAAGCCTCATTTCTCAATTCATCCAACTCGTTGAGTTGAAGTTTCCGTTGAATTCCAGCTTCGTCCAGAGAAAAGTTCAGCTCTTTGATTGCCCAGTAGGCACGATGTTCTAATTCCACAGGTAGATGGCACGGCTTTCCATACACTAGACGATAGGGGGACATGCCAATTGGTGTCTTATAAGCTGTTCTATAGGCCCACAAAGCATCATTCAATCTCAATGACCAATCTTTCCTGGACGGGTTAACTGTCTTCTCGAGAATGTGCTTAATTTCCCTATTAGAAACTTCTACTTGTCCACTGGACTGAGGGTGGTACGGAGTAGCAACCTTGTGAGTTATGCCATACTTGCGTACTAAAGACTCAAAGTACTTGTTGGTGTGAAAATGGGAAGCACACAAAACACTTGCAAGTATACAAGGTCAAGATTTGTAATAAAAGGGGGAGTAGGGGTTTGTCCACAGGGAGAGGAGCATATAAGAAGTTTTCCTAGCTAAAGTGTGTAGTGAGCTAAGGGCAGGCAAGGTAAATGGCATACAGACAAGAATGCAAGGTAAGTAAAGAAAAACAGACAATAACCAAGGCTTGGAAGATAAAGCAGCAAAGAAACAGCCAAGAAAAGCAGCAAATAACCAAGGCTTGGCAGCCAAGGGCAGGGTGAGTTCAGTGCACTGACTTCAGTGCACAGTAGCTACAAAGTGCAAGAAAATGAAAGGCAAGAAAAGTAACTGAAGAAAATGACTGATCAGGAAGCAAACTTAGAACTGAAAATGTAAATTACTAAGAGGGAATTGGTGGGTAAGCCAAGGCTTATGATCCACCTTGTGTCCTAATCAAGTGGCATGTTTCTAGGTTATGTTCATTCCTAAGCATACAACTAGAAATGGAAGAACACCAACTTGCTCACTAGTCTACCCCTAGCATTGGCTGTCTTTTGACAGTACAGCCAATCACAGGCTCTATGAGCATTGGCATCTCTCATTTGCACAATCAAAAACATACAGGGAAGAACTATCCTAGCTCATTTACACTTGACAGTGCACAAGGCTTCACTGAGCCTTGGCCTGAAGCTGATTAGCTCATGCTAACCATGTTTAAAACAATCACATTCAACATATGTAAAAATTCAAGCACAATTAACATCATTTGAGATAACAAAACACATAAGCAATATTCTACTGTTCACTGATAAGTATTGAAATTTGAAGTTCAATAAAATTTTGTTGCAATTTCTCTACTGGCTAGTCCAGAGAGGTATATAGTGTCTTTCACACACTCCCCACAACACCAATTTATACCCAATTACCCATTTAGGGTTTTCCCCAATTTTCCCCAAAGTCAGTAGAACTAGGGTTTGGTGAAATTGATTTACCTACTGTTGATGAGATACTCGCTCCATCTCGTCGACCCAATCTTCTCCTGCTTCTTCTCGTTCCTCTCGAGCTCCAATTGATGCTTTAATCATCATATATATCCCCAATTTCTCACCTAGGGTTTCAGGCAGAGAGATGAGAAATTGAGGTTGTAAATGATGATTAAAGAGATGGTACGTGATGGGTTTAGGTAGAATAGAGTTGGGGAGAAATTAGTGGAGTGATTTGGGGTGAGGTGGTGGTGATGGAGACGGACATGGTGGTGGTACGGGGCATGGCGGTTCTGCAGAGGGGGTGATGGAGGAGATGGTTCGATGGAGAAGGGAAGGGTGTGTTTGTTTGAGGTGTAGGTGCTCGGTCGCTAGGGTGTGAGGCGAGTGTATCGAGTGTGATGATATGCGACGCTTAGCCGTGGGATAGGGAGATGAAAGATCAATCGGACGGTGAGGTGAAGTGAAGCTTGTAGCGACCGCTGGATTTTTTTGATACAACGAAGTTAACGGCTCTAGATGGGGTTAGGTATTGTAGTGTAAGGCGGAGATATCAAACGTTGATGAACAGCAAGAGAGCGACCGCTGGATCCAACAACCATCTAATCCGAAGGCTTGGAATTTCAGCGCTGTGGTGCTTGGCAGAGACTTCAGATTTTGATGCTCTATGAAGGAGCGACCATCGGATGCTTCTGAGAACTGATCTGACGGCTGAGAACGGAGGCGCTTTTGTGTGTAGAAAATGAGGTTGTGCGCACCATTCTTCGCGGCTTCCTTGCGTAATTTCTCCCGGCTTTTCACTACTTTTCTGCTCTTTTCGCTCCGCGACTCATCCGAACTTTATTTATTACCTAAAAATGCAAAATTAATTAATAAAAATATTTATTCATGAAAACAATGAAAATACAGAATATGGGATAAAATGTAGAATTAACGCATAAAAGATGAGTTAAAATGCCAACAAAAAGGGATAGATATATACAATATTTGGCACTCATCAAATACCCCCAAACCTGAATTTTACTTGTCCTCAAGTAAAACAAAACTAAGGAAATCCTAACTATACCACTGTCGCTGGTCTCTCGAATGCATTTAGCGTATGCACTAAGCCTTTTAAACCACTAAGTGTCCCTAATGGACGAGTTGAAGTCTCGTGAAGGTTTGCTTAGAACGTACCTACAAAGTTCTAGGTCAAAATATAAGCTCAGATTCCATCAAATGTGACATGTGCAAGTCAGTTAAGCTCACAGCAAAATGGAGATGTCAATCTAGCTATCGAAGGCACAATCCTAGCACTGATAACAAAAAAGACATGTGATAAGAGTGTAAAGTGTATCTACACATGTGTAAAGAAAGATCTGAAGTTATGACTACTAATCACCAAGAGATAGTTTCTCAGGCTAAGAACTGAGGTCGAAATCTAGCTAGCTGTCCGGACTTTACGAGAATTGTGAATGAGTTGGAGGTATTTCACAATTACTCGCGTTGTACATCAATGGCATACACCCTCCTTGCTTATTACAATGAAACAACAAAATGACTATTTACATGACTCTTATTTACATTGACTACTCTCTTTTATTTTTGGAACAAGAGAGGATGGAATTGATAAATACTTGATTGATTTTTTTTTTTTTGAAAAGAAACAACTTTTGATACAAATACAAAAGGAAACAAAAGATTACATGACACTTTGCAAGAGGTAGCCATTTTTGATGCACCCAGTTAAATTCGATGGTTGTTTTTCTTAATGTAACCTCCACCTTCTATCCCAACCAACCAAAGAACAAGCTAGTCAAGTTTCGTTCAGTATTCTAAAGTGATTGGCAATCGTAACTTCCTATCAAACACCTTGAAGATCGAGGCCATACATGTATTGGTAGATCGTGCGCGTGCAAATTTCTTATCACTATGTGAATTGTGCTAGAATCAGGGTGCCTAAATATCTAGACTAAGACTCCTAATAATTACATATTTGCACAAGAGTCAACATTTCAAGGTAAATGAGCTCCATTTTTTATGTTTTTTTTTTTCAATTTTTAATTTTTAATTAATTTTTTTTTTTTTTGAAATTTTTCAATTTTTTTCAAAAAGATGGAGTTTTGTTTTCAATTATAGCATATTATCGTGGTATCTACTCTATACCCCCAAACCTAAACTAAACATTGTCCTCAATGTTTCAAAATATGGAAAGAATTATAAAACAATATATGAAGAGGAACATGCTGAGTAGAGTAAAAGGAGAGAGAATACCCGATTGTACAGCGGAAGCTCGATTAAAACTCCGTTATTCAAGGCAAAAATCCATCATATTAGGAGTCACAATGGATGAGCACAAAATATATACAAAAGGAAATTTAACTAACATATTATCTACAAGAAAATTTGGTTTTTAATGGGATTGGACTTTTTGGGAAAAATTTGGTTTTGTTGGGAAAACGAAAAATTTTGGTTTTTAGGGAAAGATTTGGAAAACTTTTTGGTTATTTAGGGAAAGAGTGGACCAGTTTAGTCCACATAGACTGGGTCCTCCAGGTTGGTTGTTTCAATGTCGGGTGGAAATGGCTCAAGGAATGGCTTTAATCTCTGCCCGTTGACTTTGAAAACGTTCTTGTTGGAGACATCCTCCAGCTCTACAGCTCCATGAGGAAAAACTGTGCGTACTAGGTACGGACCCTTCCATCTGGAATGCAGTTTTCCTGGAAAAAGATGTAATCGGGAGTCATATAGCAAGACTTTCTGACCAGGAGTGAAGGATTTGCGCAGAATACGCTTATCATGAAACATCTTCATCTTCTGCTTATATAACTTGGCACTATCATAAGACTCATTTCTCAATTCTTCCAACTCGTTGAGTTGAAGTTTCCTTTGAATTCCAGTTTCGTCCAGAGAAAAGTTCAGTTGCTTGATTGCCCAATAAGCTCGATGTTCTAATTCCACAGGTAGATGACATGGCTTTCCATACACCAGACGATAAGGGGACATGCCAATTGGTGTCTTATAAGCTGTTCTATAGGCCCACAAAGCATCATTCAATCTTATTGACCAATCTTTCCTAGACGGGTTAACCGTCTTTTCTAGAATGTGCTTAATCTCCCTATTAGAAACTTCCACTTGTCCACTAGTCTGAGGGTGGTACGGAGTAGCAACCTTGTGAGTTATGCCATACTTGCGTACTAAAGACTCAAAGTACTTGTTACGAAAATGTGAACCGCCGTCACTGATGATAGCTCTAGGGGTACCAAAACGTGAAAATATGTTCTCCTTTAGAAATGAAAGTACCACCTTGTGGTCATTTGTTCTGGTTGCTATGGCTTCTACCCACTTAGAAATGTAATCAACTGCGACTAGGATGTACAACTTGCTGTCAGACATGGGAAATGGACCCATGAAGTCTATCCCCCAAACATCAAAAATCTCCACAATCAAAATGGGGTTCAATGGCATCATGTTTCTCCTCGAAATGCTTCCTAGCTTTTGACAGCGTTCACAAGCAACACAATAATCATGGCAATCCTTGAACAATGATGGCCAATAGAATCCACACTGCAAGATCTTTGCAGCGGTTTTCTTGGCACTGAAATGGCCTCCACATGCTTGGTCATGACAGAAAGATATCACATCTTTCTGTTCAGTGTTGGGGACACATTTCCTAATGATTTGGTCTGGGCAGTACTTAAACAAATATGGGTCATCCCAAAGGAAATGTTTAACTTCAGCCAAGAACTTATAGCGGTCTTGTCTCGACCAACGTGAGGGCATTCTACCTGTAGCGAGGTAGTTAACAATATCAGCAAACCAAGGAAGGTCTGAGATAGACATCAGTTGTTCATCTGGGAATGATTCTCTAATCAGCTCAAATTCATCAATAGACTCTAAAGTTAATCTATACAAATGATCAGCAACCACATTCTCACAACCTTTCTTATCACGGATTTCGAGATCGAATTCCTGTAATAATAGTATCCATCGAATAAGGCGAGCTTTAGCATCCTTCTTGGAAAGAAGATACTTCAAAGCCGCATGGTCTGTGTATATGATGATCTTAGACCCTAACAGATAAGATCTAAACTTGTCTAATGCGAAAACGACGGCAAGCAATTCCTTCTCGGTAGTTGAATAATTGAGTTGGGCATCATTAAGGGTTTTTCTAGCATAGTATATCACATATGGTAGTCTATCAACTCGCTGTCCTAAAACAGCACCAACAGCATAATCAGAGGCATCACACATAAGTTCGAACGGAAGCTTCCAATCGGGTGGTCGGACTATAGGAGCGGTGGTGAGAAGGGTTTTTAATTCCTCCCGTGCCTTCACACAAGCAGCATCGAAATTGAAGGCAACATCTTTGGAGAGAAGACTGCACAGAGGTCTGGAGATTTTGCTAAAATCTTTGATGAATCGCCGGTAAAAACCAGCATGACCTAGAAATGATCTGATCTCCTTCACAGAGCAAGGTTGTGGTAGATGTTGAATGAGGTCAACTTTAGCTTTATCCACTTCAATTCCTTTTTCTGAGATGATGTGTCCTAGAACTATTCCTGAATTCACCATAAAATGGCATTTTTCCCAATTTAGAACAAGGTTCTTTTCTTTACATCTGGATATCACGAGGGCAAGATGCTTCAAACATTCGTCAAACGAGGAACCAAAAACAGAGAAATCATCCATAAAGATCTCGAGAAAACTATCTATCATGTCAGAAAAAATGCTCATCATGCAACGCTGAAAAGTAGCAGGTGCATTACACAACCCGAAGGGCATACGTCTATAAGCAAACGTCCCAAATGGACACGTGAATGTAGTTTTTTCCTGATCTTCTGGAGCAATGTGAATTTGGTTATAACCGGAAAAGCCATCTAGAAAACAGTAGTGACTGTGTCCAGACACACGTTCTAGCATTTGGTTAATGAAAGGGAGCGGGAAGTGATCCTTCCTTGTTACTGTGTTCAACTTCCTGTAGTCGATGCATACTCGCCATCCTGTGGTTGTACGAGTAGGGACTAATTCATTCTTGTCGTTCTGAACTACAGTAATGCCTGACTTCTTAGGCACAACTTGAATGGGACTAACCCATTTGCTATCGGGAATTGGGTATATGATACCCGCATCAAGTAGTTTCAGGATCTCTCCTTTGACTACATCTCTCATGTTAGGATTAAGTCTCCTTTGCATTTCCCTCGATGGTTTGGCATTCTCTTCAAGGTTAATGTGGTGCATGCAAATGGTGGGACTAATTCCTTTGAGATCTGAGATGGTCCATCCTAAGGCCTCTTTGTGTTCCTTAAGTACTTCTAAAAGCTTACTTTCCTGTTCCGTGTCTAAACATGATGAAATAATGACGGGTAAAGTATCAGAAGAACCTAGGAATGCGTACTTCAACGTACTAGGCAATGTTTTCAATTCAAGCTTGAGTGGCTCAACAATGGATGGAATAAGCTTGGAATCAGAGAGTAAGGGTGGTTCCATTTCATATTTCCTTTCAGTGACGTCCATTTGAGGTACAGATTCGAGCAGAGATAGGACGTCACTACAGTATGCATCATCATAGGAATCAGGGTTAAAGTTCTCCATACATGCTTGAAAGGGGTCGACGGATAGAATGTTAGTCAACGAATCTTGCATTAATCCTTCA
Organism: Papaver somniferum; assembly: GCF_003573695.1. Taxonomy (NCBI): domain Eukaryota; kingdom Viridiplantae; phylum Streptophyta; class Magnoliopsida; order Ranunculales; family Papaveraceae; genus Papaver; species Papaver somniferum. The sequence goes on along the minus strand of NC_039366.1, from coordinate 188,920,288 downwards.
ATCATATTAACTTCATGCACATCATCATCATCAAGATTCACAGGTTGTTGACTAATATCGAACACATTCAATTCTACCGTCATGTTACCAAAAGACAGTTTTAACACTCCATTCCGACAATTAATGATCGCGTTGGACGTAGCCAAGAAAGGACGTCCTAAGATGACAGGAATGTGACAGTCTGGGTTTTGTACAGGTTGAGTGTCTAAGACAATGAAGTCTACGGGAAAATAGAATTTGTCAACCTTGATCAAAACATCTTCGACCACTCCTCGAGGAATCTTGACAGATCGGTCTGCCAGCTGTAGAGTGATAGATGTTGGTTTCAACTCCCCAAGACCTAACTGCTCATAAACAGAATATGGCAGTAGGTTAACACTTGCACCTAGGTCTAATAACGCTTTATTGACCGTGTGTTCTCCTATAGTGCAAGAAATTGTTGGACATCCTGGATCCCTAAACTTGGGTGGAGTTTTGTTCAGAATGATGGAACTCACCTGCTCAGCTAAGAAAGCACGTTTTTGCACATTGAGCTTGCGCTTGTGAGTACACAAGTCTTTGAGGAATTTGGCATAAGCAGGGATTTGCTTGATTGCTTCAAGAAAAGGAATGTTGATGTTGACTCTCTTGAACAGATCTAACATCTCATTATAATGGGTACTTTTCTGTTGATAGATCAATCTTTGAGGAAATGGGGCAACAGGAGAATGAGTTGGCAAAGGGACATTCACAGCAGTAGAATTGTCAGATTTTCCAACTTGCTCAGGTTCTTTGGTTTTCTGGGGTTGTGGAGACAGCGTGGAATTTGTATCAGATTCATTAGGTTCGCCCACGTTGGTCTCGATGACTTTACCACTTCGGAGGGTGGTAATGGCATGGACTTGATCGGGTGAGGTTTCAGTGCAGGATGTTGTGCCTGTTTGAAATATCCTCTTTGGATTTTGTTTGGGTTGGCTCGGAAGTTTACCCTTTTCTCTCTCACACATTTGATCCATCTTTTGATCTAGATTTTTCTGACTTTGCATCAAACTCTGGAACATTTCCTCTAGGGTGGATAATCTCTTGTCGGTATTGTGTTGAGGATATGATTGTTGTTGAGAGTTTGATTATTGTTGAGGGTTTCTCGGGTGTTGATAACCTTGATTGTTCTGATATCCCTGATTGTTTTGATAGCTCTGATTGGGTTGAGATGGTCCTCCCTGAGTGGGGCCTTTGGACCATGAAAAGTTAGGGTGGTTTCTCCATCCTGGATTGTAGGTCTGTGAATAGGGGTTATGTTCTTGTTTTTGAAACATGGCATGTGCCTGTTCAAGCCTAGATTCCTGGACTGCAAGCAAATCGGGACAATTTTGGAATTGATGGTTGGGATCGTTACAAGCGGCACAAACAGACGAAGCGACATGTTCTCGGAGAGTAGTGGTGGAAGGTTTTGAATTTTTATGTAGTTCTAACTCTTCTAATCTCCTAACTATTGATGCCATGTTTGCTCTTCCCTCGAAATCCGCTTCAATCCTAAAAGCCTTTGCTTCGGATGTAGTCTTTCTGGTTTCACGGATGGATTCCCACTGTTGCGTCTTTTCAGCTACTTCAATCAAGAAGTCCCAAGACGCATCAGCAGTTTTGTCTACGAATAGACCATTACACATCGACTCAACCGTTGTCCGGGTGGACACATCTAGACCTTCATACAAAATTTGCACAAGTCTCCATTTTTCAAAACCATGATGGGGACATTGGAGCAATAATTCATTGAATCTCTCCAAGTATCTAGCTAAGGTCTCACCTTCTAATTGCACAAAGCTATTCAGACTTTGACGAATTGTCGCAGTCTTGTGATTCGGGAAAAACTTTTTGAAAAACTCCTTTATGAGGTCATCCCATGTCATGATGGATTGAGGCTGTAAAGCATAAAGCCAGGCCTTTGCTTTATCTTTCAGGGAGAAAGGAAAGAGCCTTAACTTTAGGGTTTCGTCGGACATTTGAGTGAAACGCAGAGTTCCACAAATTTCCTCGAATTCTCTCACGTGGTCGTACGGGTTTTCATTCTCAACACCTCTAAAAATAGGAAGCATCTGTATTGTGCTTGATTTCAGCTCATAATGGCCATTAGCCTCGGGTAGCACAATACAAGAAGGTTGACTGGCTCTAGTTGGGTACATATAATCCTTGAGGGTACGGGGTTCTCCCATTGTTTCTGGTTGATCTGGACTGTCTCCCTCAGAACTTAGAATTTCGATAGGTTCGTCTGGGTTAATTCTAACAAGTCTGTTTTTTTGGTCTCTGTAGGTCATAATCATGTCCTAGTAGGTACCTTAACTAACATGTTGGTCAGACAGAGCAATCGGAAACAATTTGGCCCACAAGGGTTATGAAGATTTGGTTTTGAATGGGTTTTGGTTTTAATAAGGGATTTTGTTTTTTTGGTTTAAAGTTGGGCTTTGGAAAAGTTTTTGAACTAAACCTAGCATAAATTAGCACAACCCATAAAAGAAAATAAAAACAATAATAATAATTAAGACAAGCCCATAAAAGAAAA
>NC_039366.1:188871443-188917730 GCF_003573695.1 Papaver somniferum | reverse complement strand
AAAAAAAAAAACAAAAAAAAAATAATTACAGTCCCAAATATAAAAAAAAAAGAAAAAGAAAATAAATAAAAATTATTACAATCCCAAAGAGATAATTAAATTAATTATTACAAGCCCGAATTTGAATTTAAATGAGGCCCAAGTGGGTTAACTCATGGGTTAGGCTTACTTGGTTTTTGGAGGGAAGCCCAAAAATAGGCTTTTAGTCCCCTTTTAGTTGCACAGCCCAGTTGGGCTTTAGGATCGTCCTAAGCAGCTCACGTTCAAGCCCAGCAGCAACAGGTGGAACAGAGCCCAGCAGCAGAAGGTGCACAAGCCCGGCAGCAACAGAGCCCATCTCAGTTGAAGTGGTGAAGCCCAGCAGTAATGGTGGCACAAGCCCACCTCAGTTGGATGAGCCCAGCAACTTGTTGAGATGCAGCAGCCCAGTTGCTTTGGCTTGGCAGCAGGCTTGGCAGCAGCAACAGCAGCAACAGCAGCAGCTCAGGTAACTCTGCAATGATCTTGACAGAGATGCAATGGTAGATGAAGGACAACAAGGAGAAGAAATTCAACACACAGCACCACTCCCCGGCAGCGGCGCCAAAAACTTGGTGTGGAAATGGAAAACACACAAAAACTCTTACAAGTATACAAGGTCAAGTTTTATAATATAGGGATAAGAAAGGGATCAGTCCACAGGGAGTAGGAGTGCTTAAAAGTTTAACCTAAGCTGTCAATGAAGGAAGCAAACAATATGGCAGATGGGAAAGATGGGAAAACAGTTAACCAAGCAAGCAAATGACATGTAATAAAAACAGCAAGGAACCAAGGCTGTAAGCCAAGGGCAGGGGTGAGATTGTGCACTGATTTCAGTGTACAATAGGCTTCAAAATGCAAGAACTAAGCAAAACAGTAAAGGAAAGTAACTGAGCAGTGAATAAAATCAGAGCAGGAATTGTAAGTGACTGAAGAAAGGAATTGTGGCTAAGCTAATGGCTTAGAATCCACCTTGGTGTCCTAGCCAAACAATGTAGTTCTAGGTTGAAATTAAGACCCTAAGCATACAATTGGAATGGAAAGAAAATCAGCTTGCTCAACTAATGTGCTCCTAGCATTGACTGTCTTTTGACAGTACAATCAATCACAAGCACACAGATGAGCACTAATCTCTCCCATTGCTCAAGAAAAACAAGCATTAAGGCTCTAACCTAGCAATTCATCATCCAACTATGCACTAAGGCTTCATCTGAGCCTTAGCTGCAGTAACTTAGTTCATGAAAAACATGTTAACAGCATCAACATTCATCACATATGCTAATTGAAACAACATTCTCAACATTGAAGATAAAAATCAAAACATCATATAACATTCACTATCAACTGTCATGCAATAACTGAAATTGAAATTGCAAACAAACAGAACAAAATGTTTTTCTGGCTAGTCCAGAGATCATCCCCCCTCTACCCCTCCTCATACATCCCCTATTTATACATATAAGAAAAATCCCCAAAAATCAGTGAAGTTAGGGTGTATCCAAAAATCCAAAATTTACTCACCTAACATACTGATTGCAACCCAATCAAACAACCCATGCTTCAATTAGACGTACAATTGATTTCCCCCCAAAAAAAATTCCCAAATCAGAAAAATTAGGGTTCTTATAAAAATTATTAAAATTTACCTATTCACTGTTGACACTGGTAGATGTCGACCCATGCCTCCAATTCTTCTCCTGATGCTTCTCTTGTTCTTCCCATGCACTAATTGCTTTTCTAGCTTCACTGATTCGTCAACCACTCACCTAGGGTTTCGGCAGGGGAGAAATTGACGAATTAATGGGCTACAAAGATGGGTAATAGCTGTAGGAAGGTAGGGGTGATGATAGTGGAGGTGTGGTGGTGGTAGAGGAGTAGGTAGTGGTGGTTGTGGAAGTGGAATAGGTGGTGGTACGGCAGGGTATGGTGGTTCTGTTGCAGAGAGGGGGAGAGGAAGAAGAAGGTGGAGGTCGATATGGGTTAGGGTAGGGAGCTGTTTGGCTAGGTCATAGGGTTCGAGTATTAGTGTGTTAGGCGGGTGTATCAAGATGTGTGTACCACGAGCTGAAGCCGCTGGATATGGATATGGGTTAGGGTAGGGAGCTGTTTGGCTAGGTCATAGGGTTCGAGTATTAGTGTGTTAGGCGGGTGTATCAAGATGTGTGTACCACGAGCTGAAGCCGCTGGACATAGACTTCTTCCTTTAGAATTCCGTTTAGGATTATGTCCATTCGAAACAGCTTAACCTTAAGAAAACAAGCGTGAGCTAATAATAACCGAATGGACTCAAGGCGTGCCACATGAGCAAAGTTTTCGTCAAAGTCGATACCTTCAATCTGTAAATATCCTTGAGCGACAAGTCTGGCTTTATTTCTGACAATTGTGCCAAATTCATCAGACTTATTCTTGAATATCCATTTAGTACAAACAATATTGATGTTGGAGGGACAAGGTACTAGTTCCCATACGTCTTGTCTTTGAAATTGATTTAACTCTTCATGCATTGCATTCACCCAAAAGGGATCGCTAAGAGCTTCGCCAATATTTCTCGGTTCTACTTGTGAAACATAACAACCAAAATTGCAAATATTTTGAAGTTGCCCTATTTTCTTAGCAGTAGAATCTCTTCCTCCAATAATATTGTTGGGATCATGATTCCTTTGAACCCATAGGTGTCGTGGAGGGACATGTTCTTGTTCAACAGGAGTAGCCTGATCAGTGCTCTTCTCCTCGTCACTTGAAATATCAGGATCAATAATGGTTGGGGTAACTTCAACTGAATCTGGGATTTCTTTGAATTTGTCAATTGTCTCAGTTGGAGACAATTCAGCAGGAGGATTATCATGATGAAAATTACTAATAGCATTGATGATAACATTAGCATATTCCATCATAACCCGGGTTCTGAGATTAAATACCCGAAAACCACGACTATTAGAAGCATAGCCAAGGAAGATACCTTCATCACTTTTAGTATCAAATTTCCCTCTCTGTTCCCGATCTTTTAGAATATAGCACTTACTTTCGAACACTATGATATAGTGCAAGTTGGGTTTTCTACCATACCATAACTCATAAGGAGTGTTTAGGGTTTTAGACCGTAGGTAGACACAGTTGATCAAATAGCATGTTTTAAAGACAGCTTCTCCCCAAAATCTTAATGGTAAGTTTTTGTTATGGAGCATTACCCTGGCCATTTCCTGAATGTTCATGTTTTTTCTTTCTGCAACTCCATTGGCTTGAGGAGTGATAGGTGGTAAATATTGTTGAATAATCCCCAATTCGTCACAAAATTCAAACACCTTAGTGTCCTTGAATTCAGTTACACGGTCGCTTCTAATTTTATTTAGCTTGCGACCTTGTTTGTTCTAGATTCTTTTAACAATAATCTTGAATTCATCAAGGGTTTCATTCTTATGAGATAGAAATGCAACCCAAGTGAATCTGGTGTAATCATCTACCATAACTAAAGCATACTTCTTACCAGTAACCATGGGTTGTTGAATAGGTCCGAAGAGGTCCATAAGAATTAAATCAAGTGGAGCTTTAGTGAGAATATCTCGAAATGATTTATGGTGAAATTTCGTTTGTTTACCCTTTTGACAGGCATCGCATACACCATCAATCTTTGCATTGATTTTGGGAACGCCTCTAACAAGTTCTTTGTTAATGATCTTAGTTAGAAGACGACAATTGATGTGACCAAAACGCTCATGCCAAATATGTGTAGATTCCACCTTAGTCAAATTGCAACAATTGCTGAACTGAGTATCCAGAAGATAATAGTTGTTTTTACCATGAGTTCCCTGAAAAATTATTTTCCCAGTTTTATCTACGATGTCACATCCATTTGCATTGAAGACAACTCTATGGCCTTTGTCACAAATTTGACTGATAGAAAGAAGATTTGCAGTCATACCCTTTACGTATACTACATCATGGATTTCAGGTACGCCAGGAAATTTGATCGTCCCCTTCTTGCTTATGTAACAACAACTCCCATCTCCAAATGTCACCGGACCTCCTTCATAGTCGTTTGAAGAAACAAACCATGTGAGATCACCTGTCATGTGTCGACTACATCCACTATCAAGTAACCTTTGAAAGGGTGATGTTGATTTTAAAGCGAAGGCTCCCATAATAACACTACTTTCCCGTTTAGGATTTCTTGTTAGTTTTCTACATCCTTTTAGAGAAGCAACTAGTTGTTCAGTTTTCTTATGAAGATTACTTGCAACTTTCAGGCTCTTTTGGAAGGACATACAAGTATGTTGAAAGTGATTGGAGGAATCACAAAACAAACATGAACCAACATCTTTAGGCTCGTCTGAGCAGTTCAGAGTCATATCAGTTTTTACGAGGTCTGGACATTGTTTATCATCTGACTTATGACTATCACAACTAGAGTTATTCAAATCCATCAAAAGGATTTTGACAGATTTCAAATCCTTAAGCATTGCAATTTCTGCAACAAGATCAGATTTGATCCGGATTTGTTCATACAACTTTTTCTGGAGAATAACCAGTTTATCAGAACTTTCTTTATGATTGTTTTTTAATCTTGGTAAAGCGTTTCTAGAGACTTTATTGTCCATATAGTAGAATCGCTATAAACACAGACTTTAAGGTCTTTAAACGTGTTTGATAGCTCTGAACTAACTCCAATATACTTTTAAAAGAATCAACTAGACAGTCAGACTCAATCTTAATAAACAAGAGAAATCACTTGAACGGTACCAAAGACCAATGTTCAAGTATCAATCAACTTCAATCAACAACCAAGGGTTGCATTTCCCAATTGATCGATTCAACGCACAACCTGTGATATTTCAATTATATAACAAAATATAATGCGGAAAAGAAATAACACAGACACCAGAAGTTTTGTTAACGAGGAAACAACAAATGCAGAAAAACCCCGGGACCTAGTCCAGACTGAACACATACTGTATTAAGCCGCTACAGACACTATCTTATTACAAACTAACTTCAGTCTGGATTGTAGTTGAACCCCAATCTATCTCACACTGCGCTCCTTACGTCTCTGATCCCAACAGGATACCACACACTTGATTCCCTTAGCTGATCTCACCCACAACTAAGAGTTTCTACGACCCAAAGTCGAAGACTTGAATAAACAAATCTGTATCACACAGAAAAGTCTACGGTAATAGATAAATATGTCTCCTACAGAAATACCTATGAGTTTTTTTTCTGTCTTTTGATAAATCAAGGTGAACATGAACCAATTGATAAACCGGACTTATATTCCCGAAGAACAACCTAGTATTATCAATCATCTCACAATAATCTTAATCGACTGTACTTAGTACGATGAGACGAAGATGTTTGTGACTTCTTTTATATATTGCCTATCATAGAAATCAATCTCAAGCCAATCCTTACGATTGTACTTAGTACGATAGAAACAACAAGATCAGATCACATAACTACGAGAAAGTAGTATCGGTATGGCTTCACAATCACAATGAAGTCTTCAAGTCGTTAACCTACAAGTCTCAGTAGAAACCTAAGTTTAAAGTAGAATCGACTCTTGCTAATACAATTAGTATCATACATGAGGTGTGGGGATTAGGTTTCCTAGTTGCTAGAGTTCTCCCTTATATAGTCTTTCAAATCAGGGTTTGCAATCAATGTTAGCTTAGTAACAAAGCATTCAATATTCACCGTTAGATGAAAACCTGATTAGATTCAAGCTAATATCTTTCAACCGTTAGATCGAAACTTAGCTTGTTACACACAAATGAAATGCACGTTTATCTAGGTTTGTGTAACCGTACCCAAACATGTACATCTAGTTGGTTCAACAGTAGTTAACCAAATGGTTAGCCATATGAGCACTTTCATATCAACCATATTCTTCTTTACCACAACTAGTTCAAATGACTCAAATGAACTAGTTAGAGAGTTATTCAATTGTTTAGATCTTTATAATAGACACAATTGAAACAAAAACAATTTGATTCACTCGAATCGATTCATGAACTTTATAGCCACGGTTTGCAAACTTGCATTCTTTAGTTTATATAAGTTTAAGTTCACGAATAATCGTTTTTAGAAAATAATCAACTTAAGTTCGCAGACTGGTACGCGGACTTAAGTACCCGGAATAAGTTTGTTTTCAATTCACAAACTCCAGCAGAAATTCTCGGGATGAGAACCTCCGACAGTACGCGGACTGGGTACTCAGACTCTAGTTCCGGTTTTCCTGAGCAGCAAAGTACGCATACTTTGGTTCAAGGAATAAGAACTTATACATGTATGAGTTACCACACAATGCTTTTATCCAACAATGGTTATATAATCTAAACTTTCATTTCAATCATTGAAACATTCTTAGAGGACTTTATATAGTTGTTGTTCACAAACCAGTTTTCGTCAAAGCCATTTTCAAGTGATTGAAACATAACATGACTTTCGTCACTAGTAAAGATGAACTTGGCCAACACGAAAGCTTACCAACACATATTTCGAGGAATAGATAAGCGGGATAAACTCGGCTCGAAATAACAAATGTGTATAATCAAAGTCTATATAGAAAAACGACTTTTGTCTGAAGATAGGAGATATAGTAGATAGATAAGTTCAAATTTCCACATACCTTTTAGTCGATGAAGTTCCACCAGTTCCTTGAGTAGTTCTTCGTCTTTATATGATGATCACCATGGAGTCTTGAGCACAACTACACTTTCTATCCTAGTCCGAGACTTAGCTAATAGTGGACTAGAAATCAAGACTTATAGTTTTGATCACTAACATTGACAAACATGCTTGAGATAGCAACGCATGCGAGTTCGACCGAGTAGTGCTCTAACAATCTCCCCCTTTGTCAATTTTACTGACAAAACTATCAATACATATGGAATACAAAAATAGATAAATAAAATTTTGTAGCTTCTCTTCCACATGCCTAATCTTCTTGGTTCTTCAACATTACTCGAAATCTTCGTCACTTCCAAGTACTCCAATGATCCCAAAGGTTGTAAGTTTAGTATCATCGTTGTTGAAAATCCGTAGTCATAACAATGAGAAAACAAGAATTCTCAATCATTGTTATACACTGTCATAGTATTATTATACAACATCAAAGTTCAATTGTATCACAACTTCGACAATAATACTATGGTGATATGTATCATTCCACCTTAGTCAATACTCCATCTCACATGGAAACCACTCCCCCTTACATAATGATCCGAAAACCATATGTATTTGTAGTGTGAACTACACATTAATTCTCCCCCTATTTGTCAATAAAATTGGCAAATGTACGAAAACTAGTGAGATCCTAATGAAATTTCCATAGAGACATTTCATGACTAAAAGAAAGCACATATCAACTTTTTAGATGTCATCATATAGCCGAAGCTAAATGCATTCATCAAGGAGTTTATAAAGATACAAGATAACCCCTATAATATTCCACATCCGCATTCCCCACAAAAATTTGGCAATTAAGTACAAATTCAATTAATAATTTCCCCCATAAAATGTCATTCCCGAAAGAACAACAAGAACGACCTTACTTTTACGAGAAAATAATGATTTCTTTTGACAAAACAGATAAAGAACCTTGACATAAAACCAACCTACTGAAACAAATGCAGAATTGAAGTAAACACTGGCCATGTGTAGTGTCCAAATTAATATTCCGCATATGGGTACATCCCGGACATGATTATCAATATTCGGCATCCAAGAACAAACAAAACCGGACAACAGATGAAGATTCCGGTTATGATGTTGTTCAACGATCGGTCATCAGTTGACTGAAAACTTCGGTCAACGGGTGACTGGAAACTTAATCAACAGCCAAGATTTTTCTGTTCTATTTTCTTCCTTAATTCGGTTGAAGGAGCTCTGTGAGCAGTGAGCACCGAATAGGAATTAGAGAGCGGGAATTTAGAGAAAACTCCAGTCTCTTTGTTTCTCGCACTCTTTTGAGAAGAAGGAAAAGGAAACCAGTGGTATGTTGGTTGCTAAAAAAAACCCTTTCTTTTGTTTTCTTCTTTTTGATAATTAACTCAAACCCTAATGTCCAGCGCTAATTTCTAACTCAGAGTTCTTGACTCACAGCTTGAGTTGTATTACTTGCTAGCTGAAAAATCATGGGAAAAGCTTCTAGAGATAAGAGGGTAAATTGACGATTTCCTTGAATGTATTATGATGATTTTATTAGTTCGTTTCTTCTTCTTTTTTTTCCTGCCAAGTTTGTGTTTGACTGAATATTTGTGTTCTCACAAAAATTAAATAGGATATCTACTATCGAAAAGCTAAAGAAGAAGGTTGGAGAGCTCGAAGCGCTTTCAAGCTTCTTCAGATTGATGAAGAATTCAATCTGTTTCAAGGTTTTTTTCCTTTTCTTTCTCTTTACTAATAGAAAATTGGGTTTTGAGTTCCTATAATTTTATTTTGTAATGTTAGTTGATGTTAATGTTTGGCTGTAGGAGTAAAACGGGTAGTAGACCTTTGTGCAGCGCCTGGAAGCTGGAGTCAGGTATATTTGATTTGAGCAACTGTCACCTGTTTGATCTTTTCAATATCAATACAAAAACAAACTATTAACTGTGTCAGTAGCTTAGCCTAGATGATTTAATTTCGTCAAAAACATCAAGGGCGGGGCATAAATTTGTTTTCTCTTAGCTGTCAAGGGTTTGTCGGTACATTGCTTGCTTTGTTAGATAGTATTACCCCGTTGTGTGTCTTTATTCTTGACACTTCAGTTGTAGGTTCTTACAATGACATTATCTTTACATTATTACTTTCCTTGCTGAATCTTAGTGTGTCCCGTGTGTAGGTGCTTAGCCGAAAGTTGTATCTTCCTGCCAAGCTCTCACCAGATAAAAGGTGAAGTCCAGTGATTATTTTTTAAATGTCTTTTGTCCTGTAATTGACATCAATGTGATTCGACAATTTTGTATTGTAATTGTTGTAAAACTTTAGTCACTTAATATTTTGCAGGGATGGTGATCTTCCTCTTATTGTTGCTATTGATTTGCAGCCCATGGCTCCAATCGATGGTGTTATTCAAGTGCAGGGCGATATCACAAATGCTCGAACAGCTGAAGTGGTAAGTCAATTATGCAATTGTGTCTTTCTGGATTATTATACATCCTTGGGACTTAGCACTTGGGAGTATACACTCATAGCGTTCAACCTAAAACACACAGATCTGAACTATTATGTTCATTGGCTGAACTAAGTATTTTTGCGGAAATTAGATGCTTGACTCAACTATTAGTTACTCAGTTTTACACTGGAATAAAGACCTGCCTTTTTGAAGCAAATGTTTTTTTTCGAAGCTGGAAATAGCTGGCCATTTGCATCTGAATTTTGATTCTTTTTACAGGTCATCAGACATTTTGATGGATGCAAGGCCGATCTAGTAGTTTGTGACGGTGCTCCTGATGGTTAGATATAGTTACCCGTTGTGAATATGTTTTATTTGATTATATTTGATTAATACCTAACCAGTGCACATTTCACTATGCTGAATGCAGTTACTGGACTTCATGATATGGATGAATTTGTGCAGTCACAGCTGATATTAGCGGTGAGTAGTGTGATGTCTATATGCACATATCGTAATCCTATTTAGGTGAAGCCTTCGTATAAATGTTATCGTGATTTTCTTCTATGTATAAATTATAAACACCATTCAATTTGGCTAACCGATGAATGAGTAGAAATGCTACCCACTCTTGAACAAATGATTGAAATTTCGAAATTGGATAGAAAGTAATCTGACTTTAATTTCTTCTTACCATCAGAGGTTTCCAAGTGGGAGCAAAAAGTATATCACAGTCTTTGTGACGTCTATCATCTGAAAATTAGCAAAAATTGAAAATTGTAGTTCCAAGAATCTAAATTGCTCTTTAATGTATTCTAGTTGAAGCTTGTCGTCGAATTATATTTGCAGGGTTTAACCATTGTTGCTCATATACTTAGAGAGGGTGGAAAGTTCATTGCAAAAATATTTCGTGGCAAAGATACAAGTCTCCTGTACTGCCAGGTGAGTTGTTTTCTGTTATATATCCATCTGGTGTTCTATCTTGGGGAATTGCACCCATACATTCTTATTCTTATATTAGTTTGAAGTTGCCCCTGAAATTGGTATGAAAGATTTCTTGTTGCTTTCTCTGCAGCTGAAACTGTTTTTCTCAGTTGTAACTTTCGCAAAACCGAAAAGCAGCCGCAATTCCAGTATAGGTGAGAATAATGATCCCATTTCGTTTTTCCTATTCACCTTTGTGTTCTACATCCCAAGTCAGTTCTTAAGAATAATGTCGTCTTTTCAAATGCGTAAACCTTCTATATTGATTTAGTTGTTATTCTCTGATGTGGACTCCACTCAATTAAATGGTAAAAGTTCTATAGTTTGCTAAGCATATTCCATATATTCAACCGTGGCTCGTTCTATGTCGATCAACAAGGATCACTAAATTTTTCTTTAATTGAGCAGTTCATTGAGCTTTGCTGATTTGAATCAATAGCTGCTAAACTATCTCAAACTTTTCGTACTCTACAATACAGAGGCATTCGCAGTTTGTGAGAACTATTCACCTCCGGAAGGTTTTAATCCAAATGATTTACACCGCCTTCTGGAAAAGGTGGGCACTCCCTCTGGAGAGGATGACCTAGGTAAATTTCTTACCTTACCACTAACCATAATTTTCATATTGATAATTTAACCAAGTTCAGATTCTTTCTCAACTTTTTTCTGCATTATCTCTTCCAAAACAAAAAGTCTTCTTTCTGCATTCTCCACCGATTATATGACAATGTTGTCCAAATCGCCGTTAAATCGGAAACCATGTATCATTTTATACGGGCTATTGAAAATTCAACCTTATTATGCTGGAGTGCTATTTGTTTAGCTCTCCATATACATGACAGCTGACATCATTGGTATATCCTGATTTTGTGCTACTTCGTTGTTGTTGTCGTTGAAATGTCTTGGTGTGATGAATTTCAAGCTGAACAGTGTATTATTTGGATGATGGCAGACTGCAACAGTGGTTGGTTGGAAGGGCCAAATAAGGTTTACATCCCATTTTTAGCTTGTGGGGACCTTAGTGGGTTTGATTCAGATCGTTCATACCCTCTCCCAACTGTTGCAGATGGAACTACCTACAAGAGCTTGGATCCAGTACAGCCCCCTATAGCCCCACCCTACAAAAGAGCACTTGAAATGAGGAAAGCCTCCAGCCATGGAATCCGAGAGGTCGATAACATTTGATCAGTAATCTCCTTCTTGGGATTGTCAGTTTTTGATAGGTAGTTCTCTATTCTGGACATTTCCTTTCAGGATGCTTGATAGCTTATTAGTTCAGAACCATGCAATGCATGCTACTATAATTTATAGCGTAACCGGTAGTTGTTGTTGTAGACTTGAGAAGGACCCATTTAAACCTTTCATGTTGTTTTGAAATGATAACCAGTTACTCTCAAAGGGTTCAAATTGACTGTTGATAACTTCACTTTGGCTTGTATTCCACTTACGGGAAGCTGAATCATAAAATACACCAAGAAACATTGACCTCACTTTTGTGGAATGACTGAAGTAGAATGTGCATCCAGTAATTTGATTTTTTTTCTTCTTTTTTTCCCTTCTCTTTTGGTAGAATAAGTATCAACAATAAAGTTACTACAGAAGTATGACATGATGCTGTGCTAATCTGAGTCTGTTTACTGTATTATGTTGCACATGTATTAGTAGTACTGAAACCGGGAAGGGAAAAGAATCTTGCTTCCTTAGCTATGTTATTCGCCAAGGCATTGTCAGTTCTGGGATGTAAGAACAAGACGCATTGGATGTGCGACAGTTTCAGATGGCATCTTTTACTTTCCAGTCTGTATCAGATAGCATCTTGTACTCTCCAGTCTGTGGTAAATGCTGAAGATAAAGCTTGATGTCCATACATTATCCCTCTGTAAAAGAGAACTAATACAGTAATACCCAGAGCTATCATGATCCATGAAGGATGCATCAATGAAGATCAACCGATCAGCCGGAAGGTGAGGAGTCTAGTTCATAGGGTTAGATGATGGGGGAGGGAGGTGAAATGTTTTTCAGTTGTACAGAAGGAACAGTAGAAGAGGTAGGGGGAGTCAGTGGATTGTTTTTGGGTTATGAGGGCAGCTGGGTTGGAAATAATACTAGAGAAATGGACAGCATTGATATTTCTAGATAAGATTATAGGATAGGGGAGATGCTGTGATATTTGTCAGATCGATCGTCATCCGGAGGTGAATCCATCGCCTCATATTACCAGGATTAAGCTGAAGTACTATGATGCATAGAAAACGCCAACCTAAGGCAGTCACAGATGGTCAAGAGAGGAAGAGATGGCTCTCTGATTCGGATGCACTGATGTTACACCAAATGTAAATGTTCAAAAATAGTTTTACCGGCTTCATAGCGCCTTGCGGTATCTAGCTTCCTGATCCACCACGTAACTGTACCTCTATCAACGGCAGCTCTTAGGAATGTTCGTCCATCATACTCACTTGATTAGTCTATGTGGCGTGTTCAATGTTGACGGACTAGGATCCCTTATTTTTTTTCTCTACTTGGCTGATTATTAACTTGCTGACTTCAGTATATGCTAATTCAAACTTTTTGTGCCTTGCAGAGATAATGTTCTTATTATGCTTACCTGCTCACCAACCACATTTCCGCACACTTATGATTAACAAAGTTAGTTCAGATCTTTCAACTAGGATGTTGTTTCAACTACTTTCCACATCGTTACGGCATTCCTGTCCATATCGCCTTTGCGTCATTTTATATGAGCCAGCCACTGAGAATTCAACCTTATTTGTGGTGGAGCCGTATTTGATAAGATTTTCATATCAAATGACGGTTGACTGACAGCACTGGTGTATCTTTCTTTCAACTAGCTTTTCTTTTTGAAATGTCAAGCCTAAACAGTATTTCTTTGAATTTCTTTTGGGGAATGGCAGATTGCAATAGCCAGTAGTGGTCGGTTAGAAGGCAAAGCAAGGTTTGCTTTAACCATTTTTAGTTTGTGCGGGCTTAAGTGAGTATGACTATTCATTTTTTTTTTAACAGTGGTCTACACCTAGGTGCTTTTAGCCTAGGAACAACGGGAAACACTTCTTACCCAAGTTTTACAATAACACAAGCGTCAAAACCTGATTTGCTTTCAGGATACTTACATCGGTCATGTCTATCAACCGGATAATCAATTACACGCCGACACGACACACCGCGAGATCATCTGATGTCTTCTTTATTGGGGTAGGAAGCGAGTTCGCAAAGAACCCACCAGAGCCTGGATCCAGGATAAACCTTCAACAGCTTGTCCTTGCAAAAGAGAACTTGAAAGCTTCCAGCCACTGAATCTGAGTGGTCGGTAATATTTTATCAGTAATTTCCTTTTTGGGATAGTCCAGTTTTGATAGGTAGAGGCAGTATTGAGTTGCCAACATTTACCCTGACAGTCATTCCAAAACCTGCAATCTATCATCTATAGCTTAACAATTGTAGACTTAAAATGGCCGTTTAAAGATTACATGTTCATAAACTGCACTTGATTTCGCTTAGCTATTTCTTAGCTCTTTGATGTATTCTTGTCACTTCCGGAGACACTCTCTTACTAAAAAAATTTCCCTTTTCCGTATAAAAAAAAGAATCGAAAACGCCCAGTTTGATCGTCTCCCCGGCTTGTGTTAAATGTTAATCAATCAAATAAAATAAATGCAACGTTTCTCATGATTGTGCACTAATTTACGCATCATAAGCTAGTGATAAACAGACAACATACACCGACAGTAATGGACCTCACGTCTGTGTAATGGCCAAAACGAGACTCCCCAAAAAAAAAAGAAATCAAAACAATATATCTTTCACTCTGTTTCAGATTATCATCTCTAATTTTTGCCACAAGAAAAGTACTTGCACAATCTAGTTCTTTTTCTCATGACGAAATAAGAGGAAAACATAGTATGTCTCTGTCTCTGCTAAAAATTTGTACATGTAATAATAGCATCCATTTTTCTATAGATTAAACCAAACCAAAATTAGCATGCAGAAACAGAATTTGACCGCTGAAAGGAAGAAGAAGAATTGATAAACTGGATACAATCTTCAATAGCTTCAGACTGATGAGAATCAACATGATGGTGATTCACATAAGATCTCGACCTCGCCAAATTGTTATATTGATTAGAAGACGATGAAGAAGAAGAAGAAGAAGGATACGAAGACGAGACTTTAGGTGATGTTCTTCGTCTCCTTAACGAAACCATCCTCAGAGCTCTTACTACCTTGTTACTCAAACGGCATAAGAAATTCATCGGTGAGAATCCAGCCTGAGACGATGACGACGAGGATAACGAGCTTTTCGGTACGCGGAAACCACTGATTCCGGCAGCTCTTCTTCTGTTGCCGGTTACTCTGTAATTTGATTTCAGAGATATGTTTTGTGTGTCATTGATATCTGGACTGAAATTCACTCTCCTAGAACTAGAACCATTGCTTGACATCTTGCACAATTGAGGGTGGAACTGGTGAGATTTTCCTGTTTGAGGAGTGGGAAGCCCGGGTCTTTGATTATTTATTTTGAAAAGAAAAGGATGAAGCGAAGAATTGGAATAAAGAAGAGAAATGAGAATTGAGTGTGAACAATGAGAAACTCTTAAATATATAGAGGATGGGAAAGAAAAGAAAAGAGATAATTCATTCAAGGATTCTCACTTTCTATGTACAGACTACAGTATCCAAAGGAAAACAACAAAAGGTGTAGAGATAGACTTGTTTATAATAAAGAGAGGGGAGGAGGAAATGATATTAGTAAATTTCAAAGACTATTTCTTTCTTTCTTTCTTCTCATTGAATATGTTATATCTGCCTGCCATCAATTTCCTTTTCATGATTCATTCATGGACCCATTAATTTTCTTTTGAAAACGAATTGACCCCACAATCTCTCCTCTCGAGTCTTGAGAAGACCAAGGAGTGAAAAACGGCTGATACAATCCGTTAATGTTATATCGGAAGGGTTGAAGCAAATGTGATCATTTTTGAACCCCAAGGGCAAGATGCATTGGTGGATATCTTGTTGGTAGGTCGGACAAAGAAGGATTAGATTAGGAAATCTATTGATGGCTTGTTGATACCAATTCTCTCCACATCTGATCATGCATTACATAGAATCATCTCCATCTTTCGACATCGGTTGCATCATCAAAGAGTCTTTTACCAAATAAGAATGACGCGGATCAATTTCGAACAATGACGAAACTTGATCCCGGATACAATTTTAGTTAACATATCAACTGGATTGTTTTTGGTATCGATTTTCACAAGTAGAATGTCTTCTTCTTCAAGATTTTTCTTATAAAGTAAAATTGTACGTCTTTATGTTTAGTTCTAGCATGACGCACTTGATTTTTAGCCAAGTAAATTGCACTAAGACTATCACAATGCACAAGCAGTTGGTCTTGCACGACTCCTAAGTCATCTAGCAAACCCTACAACCATATAACTTCTTTAAATATCTTTATCACTGCCATATACCCTGCTTCAGTAGTTGAGAGAGCCACAATAGACTGCGATATTGATCTCCAACTAAGTGGTGCCTCTGCTACGGTAAATATATACCCTGTAGTTAAATATATCTTGTCCAAATCACCAGCATAGTCAGAATCCACATAACGAACACACAAACCGATTGTTACTTCCATCCTTTACAAACTCCAAGCCAACATCAACTATACCATAAAGATACCTCAAAATCCATTTCACAACTTGCCAATGTCTCTTACCAGGAAAATGCAAATAATGGCTGACCATACTAGCTGCATGTGAAATGTTCGGCCTTGTACATACCATTGCATACATCAAGCTACCAACAACCTCAACATCTTGGACTTGGACCATATATTGTCGCAATTCTTTAGTTGTCGGAGATATGATAGCATTCAATTTAAAATGAGGAGAAAGGGGAGTACTTACAGATTTAGTTCTTTCACGGACACCAAACTTCTGTAACGCTTTAATTAAATGTGTCTTTTGAGACAAACAAACTTTACCCTTCTCTCTGTCACGTTGAATTTCCATACCAAGAATCTTCTTAACTTCTTCTAGATCTTTCATCTCAAACTCATATGACAACTTATGCTTCAAATTATCAATCTCTTTCTTATTACTCGATGCAATCAACATATCATCGACATATGAGAGAAAATATAAGAAAGACTTGTCACATAGGTTCTTGAAGTATACACAATGGTCATAATGATTTCTTGTGCATGTTTGGTCTATCATAAACTGGTCAAATCGCTTATACCATTGTCTTGGAGATTTCTTCAGTCCGTATAACGATCTCTTTAGTTTACATACATAATGTTGTTTTCCAGCAACCTTGAACCCACTCGTCTGAGTCATATAGATGTTCTCTTCTAGATCACCATGGCAGGACGCCATCTTTACATCAAGCTGAACTAGGTATAAATCATATTGTGCTACCAAGGCTAACAGAATATGGATTGATAAGTGTTTTACCACCAGAGAGGACACCTCATTGTAGTCAATCCCTTCTCTTTTGCATCCTATGTCCTTCTTACCATCTGAAAGCTTCATAACAACTCATGTGTCATTCTTGTCAAGAGACCCATTCTCATCCTTCATTGCACCTTCTCATTATTTATACTTTGCACTGCATACGACTTCTAAATTGGAAGTAGGAGTACCATATTCAACAACTAGTAATCCATAAGCAACATAATCATCCATCCAACCAGGTTTACAGATTGATCTTCTCGGTTTGTCGGTTGATATGGTCACCGTGACCGTAAGTTTTGTATCTTCTAGTGACTCTTTCTCCTCTTTCTCGACATTGTGACTATCATTTGGAATTTCAGTATCTACTTCTGTTCCAGACCCCATGTCTTCAGAAGTATTCTTAACAGTTACAGACATAGCTGGAAGTGGTGGAGTTGCATTAATCTCCACCTGCTGTAAAGGCTCACTAGTAGCGGTGCTTCTGTTCTCCACCTCCCGACAACCCCAAGACTTTACCATAGACATCTCATGAAATGTGGCATCTCTATTCATGACTATCTTCTTCTCAACTGGATTCCAAATCTTGAATTCTTTGACTCCACTATTTATACCCATAAAGATTCCTTTCACGACACGGTTATCAATTTTTTTTCATTAACATGATACCATGCAGAGCAACCAAAGATATGAATTGAGTCATAGTCATAAGCTCGTTTACCAAAACCATTTCTGTATCCGAGTTTTACCTTCTAATGCAGCTGATAACAACCTATTAATGAGGAAGCATGCATATGTAACTGCCTCAACCCAAAACGCCTTACCTAATCCAGCATCAGATAAAATACATCGTATCTTATCTATCAAAGTACGATTCATGCGTTCAGCTACCCCGTTCTGTTGCGGTGTTTTCTAAACTGTGAACCTCTTTATTCCCTCATCCTGACATACTTGTAAGAACAAATTACTCTTGTACTCTCCACCATTATATGAACATAGTACTTTGATCTTTCTGCCAGTTTGAGTCTCAGTTTCCTTTTTCCACCTCACAAAGACTTCTAAGACTTCATATTTATGCCTCGTGGTGTACACCCATACACGCCTAGAATTATCATCAATGAACGAGACAAACCAATGTTTCCCTCCCAATGATGCATTCTTGGAAGGACCCTAAACATCTGAGTGAACTAAGTCAAGAACTCCACTAGTATTATGGATTGATGTGCCAAAACTTATTCTTGTTTTCTTGCCCTTCATATAATGTTTACAAAATGCTAACTTGCAGGTAATAACACCTTTCAACAAGTCTTGTTGAATCAAATTATGTAACGACTTCTCACCGGGATGTGCAAGTCTCTCATATGCCATAGCTTCATTAATTTTCTGAGTAGATGTGCCTGTTCAGAAATTGACACATCCCAGTGGTTGTACTTCCATTAAAGTAATACAAGTTATGATGATGTGTGTCATTCATGATTACCATAGATCCAGAGATTACCTTTAGAATACCAATTTCAGCGACTAACTTGTAGCCCTTAGTTTATAAAATTCCGATTGAAATCAGATTTTTCTTTACGTAGGGTACATATCTTACCTTCCTTAGTTCTATGCTCATACCATCGTGTATCTTAATCCGAACACTTCCAATCCCAATTACTTTGCACGTATGATTGTTTCCTATACGTACTTTTCTATCAATCTCTTCAAAGATTGAGAACCGGTCCGAATGTGGGCATATATGGTACATTGCTCGATAATTTAATACTCATGTATCATCCGTCATAATGCAAGTTGATGGTGTCACAGTCACTGAGAAATACGAAGCATCGTCCGACTCCTCAGACGCTTTCGCAATGTTTACCTCAGTTTTGTTGTTATCTCTTTATCTTGCCTTACGCTTGGTACAATCCTTAGCCCAATGACTGAAGCATGGCACCATGCATAGTAATCATCTTTATGCAGACATATTATACTCTTAGAACGTCATCTACATTTACCACGATCACCAATATTCTTTCCCATGTCTGTTGAACGGCCACTTGAAGAAGCAAATCATTGTTAGCTTCACTTGAAAGGTCTTCACGATCCATCTTCTTGAACTCCTCACTACAAAATGTTGTAGTGACATCATTGCATGTCATCTTATCCTTGTCGTACATTAAAACCTTAATCACGGGTTTATACCTTTTAGGAAGAGAATTTATCAGACACAAAGCTTGTTCCTCGTCCTCGATTATCTCATCGTAATTAACCAACTCAACAAGAAGTATATTATATGAATCTAGGTGCTCAGTTAGAGTTGGACCCTTATAGCGATACGAATTTCTCTTAAGCTGTATCATATCGGCCATATTCTTCACAAGGTATTCCTTATCTACATTTCTTCAGAAGTTCTTAGCTAAAGTCGCGTGCTGATAATTAACTTTTACTGGAGTTGCTAAATACCCTCGAATCGAACCAAGACATAATTTGTTCATCTTGTTCTGCTGCTTGTCAGACATCTTCACTAGCCGACCTTCTAGAGATTCCTCTAGGTCAAGATGAATAAGATCGTCCATTACATCTGCTCTTCAAAAACCAAAGTTATCGCTTCCTGTAAACTTTTCTACCTTGAGTTGTGACCTATGTGAATGAAGTATTTCTTCTTCTGTTTCTTTATCTTTATTTGTTGACTCTAATTGTTCTTTCGTATCCTCTGGTTTATCCGGGATAACCATTATTCACAAAAAAACAAAACCTTTGAGATTAGAATTACCTCGAGCAATCTTCAGAAGAAAAAAAATACCTTCACTTCAAATGCAATATGAATACCCGTATCCAAGAGCGTCTACTTGCTCTGATACCAATTGTTGCGCCAAAACCTGTTAACGCGTCAAGTCTGCACAACTAAAATGGTACTCCAATATTGCCAAGATCACAATCACAGGAATACACAAGAAATACAAGTTTTTAACGAGGTTGAATCCACAAGAAGGAATAAGCAATTTTATATATCACTGTACAGGAGGGAGAAATATACAAAGCCTGTAGCAGATAAGAAGAAACTTCTGGTATGTTCCTACTAGGTTCTCTCTGTGGCTATCTATACATATCTATAAAACTAGACACATTTCTTAACAAGGTTTACTTTTTCTACAAGTATATATAGGGTTTCCTAACTTAACTCTAAGAGACAAAGTTTCCTAATCTAATAATTCTTTGTCCGACCTACCAACATATCAGATAAACGATATTTTAATTGCGTTAGAGACGATTGATTCTAGAGAAAGAGGGGGAAATCTTAGACTAATAGTTAGAGTATATTTAGAGAAAATATGTGACAATGCTAGCAGATGTCGCATTGATTACACTTCCCTAGATTTAAATTTGAAAATATCTACATGAAAGTGATGCCTATCAAGTACAAGGTTTACAATGGCCATCATGGTACCACTTCTAATTTGTTTAGGAGTAGTATAAAGATATAATGCAAAGAGATCCAATGTCTCCCTTTGGCAAGTAAGTCTAAGACAATGAGAGTAAGTGATATGATTCTTCAGAAGTTTCATAAGAGACTTAATATGTGGTATAGGAAATACTTACCAAAAGATGAAAGACTTATGTTGATTAATGATGTGTTGTCAAGCCTACCCATTTGTTATTTATCTCTATTTCAGCTTATGTTGAGAAGCAAATGGAAAAGATAGCGCGACGATTTCTATTGCGTATTGTTAATAAGAAATCTAAAAGAGGTTAGTATGCTCGAATTCGTTTTCCTGCCAAAAGAGGTGTGGGAATCAAAAAATTAAGATTTATGGATAAGTCTTTTTCATGTTAAATGGATTTGAAGGTATGAAAACGAAAAGACTTCCGTTGGATAAGATCTTATTCATTATAAATTTTATGGAAATAACTTCCAAATACTTCTAATAGGTCAGTTAGGAAGAGCCTTTGGGCAGGTATCCTGAAAAAGTAGAAGTCATGCATAGCAAAAGTACACTATTCAGGTAAATAGTAGAGAGGATGCCTCTTCTAGAATGATATATTGTTGAACTAATGGTCACTCTCAGATATCTTCGTTTCATACTCTCTTTAAGTTAAGCAGATTGCAGGAAGCTACTATTCAATAAATGCTTGATATTAATACAAGAAGTTGTTGGAATTTTGATTCTTGTGTGGCAGTAAAAAATGAAAAAGTTGAGGATATTGCTTATCCACTTAACATGCTTTGTGCATTCAACAATGAGACGGGTGGTGATCATAGAATTTGGCATAATAGAAGCAAAGTTTTTTCTATGTCAGAGTGCTATAAGGAGATGAAAGATGATGGTCTGCTCGTTTTTCCTCACAAGTATTTACGGAATCTAAAAATCGCAAAAAAAGGTAATCTTTTTTGTATACATTATGTGTATCATGTGTCACCACACTCCACGCATTATGATTACTTATAGAAAATCTATTATAGTTAATGGTTATTCGCTGCACAAGAAGGCTGCTGAGTCAAACCAACATTTCTTCTTACATAATTCGGAAATTGTTCTTAAGAGGTTACAATCTTCCATGAGTGTTTCAAGATTTTCTAAACAATTGGGAAGTTGGAATGCGTAGTTATCATTTCATTTTTTGTTTCTTTTGATAGCTCTTCTATGAACACTGCTTTGTAATAAAATTTGCCTTTGTCAGTCAAAAATGGGAGAATGACTTCACCCGCTAACGATCCCTTTAGAATTGCTAGTTATTGCTGTGACCCATATAAGTATGGGTAGGTTGTATATGCGTCCATTACTTTGAGAAAACTCGCAGGGTGAGTTGGACCCGACATGCGTCATTTAATTTCAGTACGGGCGTACCAATATAAATGCATCAGCTCAGCGCTACACAGCCTAGACAGATTTTACCAAAGATGTGCGTCATTTGCTTAAGCTTGTCCATGGAACAACAAACAAACCTAGAATCTCAATCATGGACCATGGTATGTCTTTGGACGGTTTCATTTAGTCGACCCAATACCAACACCACCACCTCCATACCATTGAAAAATTGTACCGTCTAGTCAATTGAAAGTACATTTTCGTTTTCAGCACAGCTAGATATGGGTCACTAGTCAATGACGCTGGTCAACACGTCAGAGAAAATGCGTGTTTTTGTTAGTATTTTGTTTGTATACCAATGTCATGTTCCCCGATCCGTGTAAACGAGGTCTTGCTATAATTTTGTCGAGCCATTTTCAATTACATCATATTTCCAAAATCCATCGGATGTTCTGTTTACGTCACTACCACTTTTGAGGAATATCACGCGGATCTGCATCTTTTGCGAATGTCACGTTGTCAGAAATTAATATCATTCGCATTTCTGCACGTCATGACTGTTAACTTTGTGCACACTCAAAAAACAATTAGCTGTGACTGCGACCAAAAACTTGAATGCTTATCTGAACAAAGTGACATGATAAAACTAGAACTGCATCTATATATGTATATATATTTAAGTAAGATAGTTGGATTTGGTGCGAAATTGGAGGATTAGTTGACAGAAATCCATTAAACAAAATACGGAAAGAAAGAAGTAGAAAATGTCGTAATAGAAAATGCAGCTAATGGGATGCCAGGTTTAGTGGGGGTGTACCGAGCCAAGACAAAAACTATTTTATCCTACATGAAAATCTGTTTTGTCTTATTATATAATTTTGGTACACCCCACTTAATTTGGTACCCCTATTAGCAATGTTGGTAAAAGAGAGTCTTTGAAAGTGTAATGCGGGTACGTAGTGGTGGTGGAGCCATTTGAGAGCATCTTACGAATGAACATATGTAGTGTAGTGTCTTGTACACGACAAGAAAGCGAGTGAGACAATGTTAAATTTTCGTACACCACCACCAACAACCGTTGCTTTTAATGTGTGTTTCCGCTTTGCCCCCACCCACTGTACCATTTGTCAAGTTGCTTTGTCGCTGGCCAGGCCTGGACTAGTCAATGACTTGAAATAAAGAGGAATGAATAGTGGCCAAGGAAAAAGCAAGGGGGAGACACTTGTAGGAAGAACTGTGTTTACTTTAGTAGTGAATAGGAATAGTTCTCAATCAACAGTATTCCAAGCATAGACTTCAAAATACTCCTACTACTTATTTTTTGGTCAAAAAGATTAAAGATGGGACTTTGATAATCATTCCTTCCTAAGATTCAAAATGCAAATCCATTTAAGACATTAAAGTTATGTCTTTGTGCTCCGTTTTCCCAAGGCTGCTAATGGGGTGCCAGGATTGGTGGGGTTTACTAAGTCAAGGCAAAATCTATTTTGTCCTAATATGGAAATCTGTTTTGTCTTAATATGGTTTTTGTGCATCCCCACTTAATCTGGTACTCCTATTAGCAATCTTACGTTTTCCTATGCAAGTAGAGATGCTCCTTAATCTTCAAACAAGTCCCATGTTATTGTGTCAGTTTGTTTAATCATGTTATTATATACTCCCTCCATCCCTAATAAGATGATCTATTTGGTTTTAAATTTTGTCCCATAAATAGATGACCTATTTCACTAATCAAGGGATATTTTTAAAACTATCCTTTTAATTCATTATTTTTTCTATAAGAAATATGTATAATTTGATAGTCATGTTTATATTCGTTGCATATGTGTTTTAAAATGCTTTTCAACGATATAACGTTTATAAAAAATCGTGGTATAGTTTAAGAGATAAATCGTTTCTAAATTTTATTAATTATTGACCATAAGGATATAATTGTAAAAAATAATTAAATATACTCTACTTTCCTTATTATCTTAAAATTTGTGCAAACTACAACTAGGTAATCTTATTAGGGACGGAGGGAGTACTCCAGTCTCTAGGTGTTGCTCTCAAACATTGGGAACTAGTGCTGCTCAACAAAAAGGTCACCATTATTGTGTCCTTTCTTCTATTTTCAACCCGTTACATGGAGAGACGCCACTCGGTAACGAGAAATGGGTTCCTGACCTATGAACACGTTACACGTTTGTAGGCTACCCGGGAAGCTGCCCGGAGAAATGTGAAATTAGTTGAGCAACAAACACTAATCACTCAATAATGGATAAATAACAATCAACATGTTTTCGATTTCATTTAGATTTTCAAAAGATACGCCATGATTCCTATGTTACAGGTGATAAGCACCGTTTCCTTCGAGGTATAAATTACCAAAGGTCCATGTACGTTAAATTCATCTTCATGGGCACGACCAAGATCGTGAAAGAATGAAAACCGTAGATTATGCATAACTTGGAAATGGAAACCATAAATGTACACATGCAAAATAAGAACTTCGCCAAAAAAAAAAAATTAAATCCTGAAAATAAGACAAACCTCGTACATTAATCTTCTTCATCATAAGCATTACAAGACGGATTGACAATTGAGATTACAATCATCTCAAGAGTTACAGAATTTAAGCATTCACTTTCAGCACTTCAGACTCTCCACAGACCAAATAATTCAACCATTACAATCATTTTTAGACGCTAAACCAGTTACACAAAATAAGGTTAAATGGGTTAAATGGTCATATTTGGAGTGTTAGAAAGAAAAACAAAAAAAAAAACAATTCAACATTACTGCACAAGACAGGGATGTCAGGATTAACAAAAAATTCATCCACTCCTCAAGGTTTTTCATAACTGAGTTAAACGGTCATGTTTGGGTTGTAGAAGACAACACCATGCAATTTAACATCACTGCACAAGGCAGAGAGGCTAAGATCAACAAATGATCCATCCATTTATTAGGATTTTTCATAACATAGTTAAATGGTCACATTTAGGTTGTAAAAGACAACACCAAACAGTTTAACAACAGCGCTGAAGGCAATGAAGTTAGGATCAACAAATGATCCATCCATTTCTCCAAATTTCCCATAAACACGTAACTAAAGTAACAAACTAAAACTAAATTAAAGTAGCAGAAAGTAACAAATTGGGTCTGAATCGGTATGAAGTGACCGGAAGCTGTCTGAATCCGCCTAGAACGATATGAATAGGTTTTAGTGTGTCTGAGTCTTAAAATATGGTGTTGAAATTCTTTTTGTTGTTGCTATTGTTGAAGTTGTTGTTGGTATTTTTTCTACTTTCATTGCTTCCACTGTTGAACAACTTGGTGGTAATAGTAGGTTATAAAACGTAATATAAGTGCATTTTTATCACGTAGGGATACGTAGCTCGGTGGTTTAATTCTCACGTGAGTATATTCAAATAAGTATTTCCCCTAAGAATGCGATTTAGTACGATTCGAATTGATTTGATATATTATAGCACGAATCGTACAAGTGACTCATGACGCATACGATTTTACAAACCATGGACACAACGTCATGTTCCAAAGTATAACTTGGAAACAAATCTTTAACTGTTAATTAAAATGTATGTTAAAATTAGGAAGGAAAAAAAAACAACGATAACAATAATTTCGGGAAAACTCAACATTTCTACGTCCATTTTACAAGTGCATACAATATATTCTTTCATTATAAGGTTGTTGATGGTGGATTTTTGACGAATGTTAAGTTCGTAAAATCACATCGGAAATTATGTATCTCTGATCGACATCAGAATCATAAGAAATTTATGTCTCCACCTTCCGCAAGAGAAGTGGATTGAAGTTCTGTAAAAACTCATCAAATGAAATAATATATGAAGGAAATATTAGGTTTTCTGAAGTAGTATCTTCAATATTCCATGTATTTTACAGTTAAATTTAAAGACTCAGCATTTCTTATAGCCATGTCTCAGATTATGATAGAATGTGTAGTTGATCTTTAGACTTCATGGCGTTCATCGATTGAAGACGAAAAACTACTAATGGGAGCTTGTGGAACTTCATCAACAAAAGGCATGTGGAGACTTGAACTCATCTATCACTCAGAAGTCTATTTTATTCTATCTCCTATTAAGACAAAAATCGTATAGCTATATAGACTTTACATTATACACATTTGATATTTCGAGCTGAGTTTAACTCGCTTATATCTTTCTCGAAATATGTGTTGGTAAGTTTTTTGCTTTAACCACGTTCATCATTATTCTTGACGAAAGTCAAAAGATGATCATGTGAAAATCACTTGCTAACATCTTACATGATTTGTGTGAGACAGTCATTTGATGTAGGCTCGGAATGTTTCGTATTGATCATTCGATCACTTGAAAATTTCTTACAAGCTAATAGTTTGTGTGAGACAGCTATTGTCGTCTTCTAAGAATGTTTCAATGATTGAAATGGGAGTTAAGAGCTAAAACCCATGTCTGGATACAACACGGGTTGTGTACATAGTGTACGAACTGTTTTGACGAAATTCAGGACCGGAAGTTTGCATACACATTCGCAAATTTATTCAACTGTTTAAGTCAGGGCACTTAAGTTTGCATACACGTTCGTAAACTGATTTAACTGTTGAAGTCCGGGAACCAAGTTTGCGTACCCATTCGTAAACGGTTTCAACTGAATTAGATCCGGAGCAAAAGTTTGTGTACCCGTTTGCAAATTGTCGGCTTGTGACCAATGTCCGGAACTTAAGTTCGCGTACCCGTTTGCAAACTTAAGTGGTTCAAGTTCTTAAATCGGATATGTATGATTTCATACTCATGAACAAATATATTTATAAATTAAGGAATGCAATCTATGCAAACCGTGGCTAAAATGTTCATGAACTGATTCTTTTGAATCAATCTGATTTTGCTTCAATTGTGTCTTGTATACTTCTACGAGTATATAAACAATTGAACAACTCTATGAGTAACACAATTAGATTCATTTGATTATTAATTGATCTAGAAGTGTTAAGATGAACAAGGTTAAGAGAAAAGTGTTCATATGACTAACTTCGTTTAACTATTATTGAGCCAAATCAATATACACGTTTAGGTACGGTTACCCCTATCTAATGTATGTAACAAGCTAAAGACCATTTAATGGTAGAAAGATATTAGCTTGAATCTTAAATCGGGTTCTATCTAACGGTGAATATTGAATGCTTTGTTACCAAGGTAACATTGATTGCAAACCCTGATTTGAAGACTATATAAGGGAGAACTCTAGCAACTGGGAAACCTAATCCCCACACCTCTTGTGTGATACTAGTTGCGACCAGAGTAGATTCTCCTTTAACCTATATTTTTCCTAAAACCATTATAGGTTAACGACTTAAAGACTTCATTGGAATTCCGAAGCCATACCCTACTATTTTCTCTGTAGTTGCATGTTCCGATCTTACTTTGTTCTATCGTATTGAGTACTATCTTCTCTAAGATTTGCTCGAGATTTATCTCCGATAGTTAAGATATAAAAAGTAATCACAAAGCTCTTCGTCTCATTCTTTGTGATTCCACAATTACTTGTTCTACTACCATATAGTTAAGTTATTGTGAGGTGATTGATATTTCTAGGCTGTTCTTCGGGATTATAAGACCGGATTCAATTGGTTCCTGTTCACCTTGATTTATCAAAAGACGGAACAAAAACTTCGTAGGTATTTTATGGGAGACAGATTTATCTACTATAATATACTTTTCTGTGTGAGACAGATTTGTTTATCAAGTCTTCGACTTTGGGTCGTAGCAACTCTTAGTTGTGGGTGCGATCAGCTAAGGGAATCAAGTGTGTAGAGTCTTGCTGGGATTCAGAGACGTAAGGAACGCTACTGTACCTTAATCGGTGTGAGATTGGTTATGGCTCAACTACATTCCAGTCTGAAGTTAACTTATAGTAGGCTAAAGTCTGTAGCGGCTTAATACAATGTGATGTTCAAATCTGGACTAGGTCCCAGGGTTTTTCTGCATTTGCGGTTTCCTCGTTAACAAAAATTCTGGTGTCTATGTTATTTCTTTTCCGCATTATATTTTCTATATAATTGAAATATCACAGGTTGTGCGTAGTTCAATCAATTGGTAAATCCAACCTTTGGTTGTTGATTGAAGCTTGGATATTGGTCTTTGGTACCATCCAAGTTATTTCTCATATTGATCCGGTTCACAGATTCCTATCTGTTCGATTGCAAATTTATTTGAGAATTGAGATATATATAACTCTTGGATATATTTCCTTGATTGAGTCTGACTGTCTAGTTGATTCTCTTGGAATTATATTGGAGTTGGTCTATACAGATTGCCTAAACGAAATATTGGGTGTGGTTGTTAGACCCACCGCTTTTTCAATTGGTATAAGAGCAGGAAAACACATTTAAAACCTCATAAGTCTGTGTTTGTAGCAATCCTACTTTATGGATAGTAAAGTCTCTATAAACGCTTCACCAGAATTAGATCTACTCAACTCCGGGTGTGTTCAAGAAACCATCGATGAGGTTGATTGCTTTGATCTAGAAAAATCATCAAAAATCTTTGTCGAGAAAAACAACAATTGATAAGGAAAATTTATGGTCTTCATTGGGAAATTTATATAAAAAACTCTTATCTTCGAGAACGGTCTGAAGAGCTAGTTATTATCTAGAAGAATTTGGATGAACAAATCCTGATCAATTCTGATCTTGTTGCAGATATTGCAAATTATAAGGATTTGAAGTCTGTTAAAGTTTCTTCAATGGATATGAAAAAATCCTTTAATTCTTCCATGAAGAATTGTCGAAACTCAGGAGATAAGCGAGGTTTAGGCTTTGTGAAACCTGATTCGACTCAGATCCTCTCAGATGAGTTTAAAGATGTTGACATATGTATGTTTTGTGTTTCTCATAATCATTTTCAACATACTTGTACATCTTTCAAGAAAAGTTTAAAGGTTGCCGGTGATCTTCACAAGAAATCTGAACAATTGTTTTCTTCTCTCAAAAGATGCAAAAATCTAACAAGAAAACCCAATCGGGTTAGGAGTGTTAGTATGGGAGCTGTTGCTCTAAAATCAACATCACCCTTTCAATGGTTCCTTGATAGTAGATGTATCCGACATATGACTGGAGATATTTTGTGGTTTGTGAATTCAAGTGATTTTAAAGGAGGTCCAGTAACATTCGAAGATGGGAGTTATTGCTACATAAGCAAGAAGGGGATGATCAAACTTCCCGGCGTTCCTGAAATCCATGATGTAGTATAGGTTAAAGGTATGACTGTTAATCTTCTTTCTATAAGTCAAATTTGTGACAAAGATGATAAAGTTGTCTTCAATGCAAATGGATGTGACATTGTAGACAAAACTGGAAAAGTAATTTTTTCAGGGAACTCGTGGTAAAAATAACAGTTATCTCTTAGATACTCAGTTTAGCAATTGTTTCAATTTGACTAAGGTGGAATCTACTCATCTTTGGCATGAAAGTTTTGGTCACATCAATTATCGCCTTCTAACTAAGATCATCAACAAAGAACTTGTTAGAGGGGTTCCCAAAATCAGTGCTAAGATTGAGGGTGTCAGTGGTGCATGTCAAAAGGGTAAACAAACGAAAGTTCCACATAAATCATCTCAGATATTCTCACTAAAGCTCCACTTGATTTAATTCATATGGATCTCTTCGACCCTATTCAACAACCTACTGTTGCTGGGAAGAAGTATGCTTTAGTTATGGTAGATGATTACACCAGATTCACTTGGGTGGATTTTTTAGCTCATAAGAATGAAACCCTTGGTGAATTCAAGATTATTGTTAATAGAATACAGAATGAACAAGGTCGCAAGCTAAAGAAAATTAAAAGTGACCGTGGAACTGAAGTCAAAGACACTAAGGTGTTTGAATTTTGTGACAAACTGGGGATTATTCAACAATACTCACCACTCATTACTCCACAAGCAAATGGAGTTGTAGAGAGGAAGAATAGGAACATTCAGGAAATGGCAAGAGTAATGCTCCATAACAAAAACTTACCTTTAAAATTTTGGGGAGAAGCTGTTTTTACAGCATGATATTTGATCAACCATGTCTACCTACGGTCAAGAATCCTAAATACTCCTTATAAGTTGTGGTACGGTAAGAATCCCAACCTACACTATCTCAAAGTGTTTGGAAGTAAGTGCTACACTCTGAAAGATCGAGAACAGAAAGGGAAATTTGATTCTAAAAGCGATAAAGGTATCTTTTTTGGCTATGCATCTAATAGTCGTGGTTTTCGAGTATTTAATCTCAGAACCCAAGTTATGATGGAATCTGCAAATGTCATCATCGATGATCTGAGCAATTTCCATCATGATAGCTCTTCTGCTGAATTTCCTCCAACTGAAACAATTGAGAAAGTCAAGGAAATCCCAAAATCAGTAGAAGTTGTTCCAACAGTTGCTGATCCTGACGTTTCTACTAACAAGGAGAAAAGCCATAAGGATATTCCTGTTGAACAAGAACGTGCTCCTCCTCGGCACCGCTGGGTTCAAAGGAATCATGATACTAACAGTATTATTGGAGGAAAGGATTCTACATCTAAGACGAGAGGACAACTTCAAAATATTTGCAATTTTGGTTGTTATCTGTCGCAAGTAGAACCGAAAAATATTGATGAACCTCTTAGCGATCCCTTTTGGGTGAATGCAAAGACAAGATGTATGAGAGTTTGTACCTTGTCCCTCCAATATCAATATTGTTGGTACCAAATGGATATTCAAGAACAAGTCTGGTGAACTTGGCACCATTGTCAGAAACAGAGCCAGACTTGTCGCTCACTGATATTCACAGATTGAAGGTATCGATTTTGACGAAATCTTTGCTCATGTGGCACGCCTTGAGTGCATTCGTTTACTATTAGCTCATGTTTGTTTTCTTAAGGTTAATCTATTTCAAATGGACATAAAATCCACGTTCCTAAACAGAAATTTAAAGGAAGATGTATATGTTGCTCAACCTGAAGGATTTCAAAATCCCGATTTCCCAGATCATATCCTTAAGCTCAAAAAGGAATTATATGGGTTAAAACAAGCACCTCGTGCCTGGTTCGAAAAACTAACTACATCTCTCCTTAGGAAAGATTTTTTGAGAGGTGGAGCTGATAAAACTTTGTTTACCAAATGGAGTGGGAAAGATGTTGTCACTGCTCAAGTTTATGTAGATGATATCATCTACGGATCAACATCCGAAAAACTTGTTAGATATTTTCTGGTTTCCCTTGGTAAGGAATTTAAAATGAGCAATGTTGGTGAATTAAAATTGTTTTTATCATTACATATTCAACAACACAAGGATGTAATTTACTTATCTCAAGAAAATATGCTAAGGATCTTGTTACAAGGTTCGGTATTTATAAGTCAACTCCAAAACTGACTTCTATGCCCACCACTGGTGAACTACATCGAGATGAGAAAGGAGTAAATGTGGATCAAAAAATCTATCGATCTATCATTGGAAGCCTTTTATATCTTAGAGCCACTAGACCTGATATTTCTTTTAGTGTTGGTTGTTGTGCTAGATTTCAGGCTAATCCAAAGGAGTCTCATCTTGCAGCTGCAAAAAGGATCATGCGATACATTCAACACACTATTGGGTATGGTCTATCTTATACTTTTGATACTAACATTGATCTTACTGCCTATTCAGATGTTGATTGGGCAGGATGTGTGGAAGACATAAAGAGTACATCTGGAGGTTTCTACTATGTAGGATTGAATCTTGTGGCTTGGCATAGCAAGAAACAAAATTCACAATATCTCTCAACGTGTGAAGGAGAATACATGGCTGCAGGATCATGTTAAACTCAACTTATATGGATGAAACAAATGCTTGCTTATTATGAATTGACACTGGAATAATGGAAATCTTTTGTGATAACTCTAGCGCGATTCGCATCACTGAGAATCCTGTCGAGCACTCAAGAACTAAGCACATCGACATCAGGTATCATTTTATTATAGATCTCTATGAAAATGATATCATTAATATGGAATTTGTGCCTTCCGAACAACAATTGGCTGATATTCTCACCAAACCTCTAGATACTGCTACATTTCAACACTTACGGCAGTCTATTGGTGTTGTTTTGGTTCATTAAATTTCTGGCTATTTCTTGCCCCTGGATCTATCAATATCTTTTGGGCAATAAAATCTTGAAATTTCAGTGACGTGTTGTTTCAATTCCTCATTTGTTTCTAGTAGTAGCAGTTTATTTCGGTTTAGTATCAAATTAAACCCTTTTTCTTTTCTTGTAAAAGTAAGGTCGCTCTTGTTGTTCTATCGGGAATGGCATTTTATGGGGGAGAGTTCTTAATTGAACTTGTGCTCAATTGCCAAATTTTTGTGAGGAGTGCGGATGTGGATATTGTAGGAGTTATCTTGTATCTTTATAAACTCCTTGATGAATACACTAAGTTTCGACTATGTGAAATCATCGAAACAAAGTTGATATGTTCCTTTTTAGTCATGAAGTATCTCTTTGAGAATTTCATTATGATCCCGCTAGTTTTCGTACCTTTGCCAATTTATATTGACAAAAAGGGGGACAATTATTTTGTAGTTCACATTACATATACATATGGTTTAGGATCATTATATAAGGGGGAGTGGTTTTCATTGTGAGATGAAGTATTGACAAAGGGAAAGTGATACATATCACCGTATTAATATTGTCAAATTTGTGATACAATTGAACTTTGATGTTGTGTAATAATACTATGACATTGTATAACAATAATTGAGAACAATTATTTTCTTATTGTTGTGGCCAGGGATCTTCAACAACTATCATGCTGAGTTGAACACGTTCAGAATCACTGGAGTACTTGGAGTGACGAAGAATTCAAGGAATGTTGAAGAACCAAGGAAATCAAGCATTTGGATGGGAAACTACAAAGTTTATTTATTTTGTAATCCATATGTATTAATAGTTTTGTCAGTAAAATTGACAAAGGGGGAGATTGTTAGAGCACTGGTCGGTCGAACTCGCAAGTGTTGCTATCTCAAGCTTATTTGTCAAGTTTAGTTGTCAAAACTATAAGTCTTGATTTCTAATATACTTATAGCTATGTCTCGGATTAGAATAGAATGTGTAGTTGAGCTTTAGACTTCACTATGTTCATCGATTGAAGACGAAGAAATACTAAGGGGAGCTTGTGGAACTTCATCAACAAAAGGTATGTGGAGACTTGAACTCATTTATCACTCAAAAGTCTATTATATTTTATCTCCTATTAAGACAAAATTCGTATAGCTATATAGACTTTACATTATACACATTTGATATTTCGAGCTGAGTTTAACTCGCTTATATCTTTCTCGAAATATGTGGGTAAGATTTTTGCTTTAACCACGTTCATAATTATTCTTGACGAAAGTCAAAAGATGATCATGTGAAAATCACCTGGTAACATCTTACATGATTTGTGTGAGAGAGTCATTTGATGTAGGCTCGGAATGTTTCGTGTTGATCATTTGATCACTTGATAATTGCTTATAAGCTAATAGTTTGTGTGAGACAGCTATTGTCGTCTTCTAAGAATGTTTCAATGATTGAAATGGGAGTTAAGAGCTAAAACCCATGTATGGATACAGTACGGGCTGTGTACATAGTGTACGAACTTTTTTGACGAAATTCAGGACCGGAAGTTTGCATACGCATTCACAAATTTATTCAACTGTTTAAGTAAGGGTACTTAAGATTGCATACCCGTTCGTAAACTGATTTAACTGTTGAAGTCCGGGAACCAAGTTTTCATACCCGTTCGCAAACGGTTTCAACTGAAGTCGGTCCGGAGCTAAAGTTTTCTTACCCGTTTGCAAATTGTCGGCTTGTGACCAATGTCCGAAACTTAAGTTCGCGTACCCGATTGCAAGCTTAAGTGGTTCAAGTTCTTAATTCAGATATATATGATTTCATACTCATGAACAAATACATTTATAAATTAAGGAATGCAATCTTTGCAAACCGTGGCTAAAATGTTCATGAACTGATTCTTTTGAATCAATTTGACGTTGCTTCAATTGTGTCTTGTATACTTCTATGAGAATATAAAAAATTGAACAACTTTATGAGTAACACAATTAGATTCATTTGATTATCAATTGATCTAGAAGTGTTAAGATGAACAAGGTTAAGAGAAAAGTGTTCATATGGCTAACTTCGGTTAACTGTTATTGAGCCAAATCAATATACACGTTTAGGTACGGTTACCCATATCTAAATGAAGGTAAATTTCATTTGTGTGTAACAAGCTAAAGACCATCTAATGGTAGAAAGATATTAGCTTGAATCTTAAATCAGGTTTTATCTAACGGTGAATATTGAATGCTTTGTTACCAAGGTAACATTGATTGCAAACCCTGATTTGAAGACTATATAAGGGAGAACTCTAGCAACTGGGAAACCTAATCCCCACACCTCCTGTGTGGTACTAGTTGCGACCAGGGTCGATTCTCCTTTAACCTAGATTTTTCCTAAACCATTATAGGTTAACGACTTAAAGACTTTATTGGAATTCTGAAGCCAGACCCAACTATTTTCTCTATAGTTGCGTGTTCTGATCTTACTTTGTTCTATCGTATTGAGTATTATCTTCTCTAAGATTTTCTCGAGATTTATTTCCGATAGTTAAGATATAAAAAGTAATCACAAAGCTCTTCATCCCATTCTTTGTGATTCCACAATAACATGGTATGCTACCATATAGTTAAGTTATTGTGAGGTGATTGATATTTCTAGGTTTTTCTTCGGGATTATAAGACCGGATTATCAATTGGTTCATGTTCACCTTGATTTATCAAAATACGGAACAAAAACTTCGTAGGTATTTTATGGGAGACCGATTTATCTATTCTAATAGACTTTTCTGCGTGAGACAGATTTATTTATCAAGTCTTCGACTTTGGGTCGTAGAAAATCTTAGTTGTGGGTGCGATCAGCTAAGGGAATCAAGTGTATAGAGTCTTGTTGGGATTCAGAGACGTAAGGAATGCGACTGTACCTTAATCTGTGTGAGATTGGTTATGGCTCAAGTACATTCCAGTCTGAAGTTAACTTGTAGTAGGCTAGAGTTTGTAGCGGCTTAATACAATGTGGTGTTCAAATCTGGACTAGGTCCCGGGGTTTTTCTGCATTTGCGGTTTCCTCGTTAACATAACTTTTGGTATCTGTGTTATTTATTTTCCGCATTATATTTTCTATATAATTGAAATATCACAGGTGGTGCGTATTTCAATCAATTGGTAAATCCAAACTTTGGTTGTTGATTGAAATTGATTGAAGCTTGGATATTCGTCCTTGGTACCATCCAAGTTATTTCTCATATTTATCTGGTTCACAGATTGCAGATTGATTTGAGAAACTGAGATATAAATCTTGGATATATTTACCTTGATTGAGTCTGACTGTCTAGTTGATTCTCTTGGAATTATATTGGAGTTAGTCTATACAGATTTCCTAAACGAAATATTGGGTGTGGTTGTTAGACCCCCACTTTTTCAACATGTACACACCTAAGTGTTCTATGGAAAATATATCGAGCAATAGGAAGAGGCTACAGATGGCCAGCATCAATCAACCATTACTACAATGGAGAGAACCCAATGGTAGTATGAATATTATTTAGAGATTGTTGAATCCAAGCAAAATAAAAATCCTAAAAATTATAACAAAAAAAAGAAGAGCAACACCAACCTGCAAGCCTGCAAAATTAAATTGAGTTATAATCATTATGCATCGGAAGTTAGGATTCTTCTATCTAATGGCGTTATCCCTTTCAGTGTAACAACTCTCCATGAATTGATTCTTAAGCACCCTACTTCCCCTCACCTACCATTCCAAGAGAACCTCTTGGTGGTGCAACACTTACTGTTGACAACAAAGTTGTTCTTAATGCGTTTAAGAACTTCCCAAAGGGAACCTCATGTGGAAGAGATGGTCTTAGGGATCCTCTATGCTATGAGTGGTGCAGCTGATGTTGTGGATGAGGACCTGCTTACATCCATTATAGGTGTGGTGAACTTATGGTTATCTGGCCAATGCACATCTTCAATGGGTGAATACATTGCAAGTTCTCCATTAACTTCTCTTTTCAAGCCAGGTGTTACAACCCATTGCAATTGGTACAATATGAAGGAAATTATGTTTTAAAATTGCTGCCCCATCAGTTTGTAAAGACATGGCTTCTTATTTTAGAAAATCATCAATTTAGGGTTCGCATACCGTATGGCGGAGAGGGCATCCTTCATTCTGCCAACAGACTCCTTGAGATGAAAGGTACTCATAACACTATGACTATGCTTTTGATAGACTTAAGTAATGCCTTCAATATGGTTGACAGAACCACCTTGATCAATGAAGTTAGGCGTAGATGTCCAAGTATCTCTAAATGAGTGGTTTTTTGTTACGCCAAACTAACAAGACTCTACTACAATGATTCTATTCTTTCATCTGCTCTTGGAGTTCAACAAGGAGACCCCTTGGGACCCTTACTATTTGCACTAGTCCTTCACTCTCTTGTGAATGAGAACGCAAATACCTGTAATCTTGACCCCCATGCTTGTTATCTTGACGACGACACCATTGTGGGGGATACCATGAAAGTGTCTAAAGCTCTTAAAACTATACAATTTGAAGGCAGAAATAGGGGTTTGCACCTTAATATCAACAAGACTTAGATATTCTGGACGTCCCCTAATCCTAGATGCAAAATTGATGGAGTATTTCCGTATAATTTCAGTAGACCTTCTTTAGTGTAGTATCAGAATCTCGCAGCAATAATGCCTCAACGAAATTATTAACAAAACAACACGACAGTGTCGCAAAACAACTTCAGAAACGACATAATAAACGACATCAGCCAAATCATGAGAAAAGTGTGACGATCCCGCGAAAATAAGGAAGTTTGCGAGATTGATATTTATAAGGTTGCGAGAATGTCGCAAGTCATATTCGAAAATAAAGGACAGATTAGCTGTCATCCACTATGTAATTTCCTATAAATATCCATTCAATTGTAAAGGAAAGAGAGAGATCTTTTTTGAGTGAGAAACAAGTAAATAGGAGAGAGCAAATCTAGAGCAGTGGTTATTCTTGATTCCTTTATCTTTTCTTGTAAGATTGTTCAAAGATTCATCAATAAAATTAAGTTTGTTAATCCAAAAATGAGTTGAATTAATGAAATATTGTGAGGGGTGTAGTGTAGGATTTCCTGCAACTACATTTAGGATTCAATTTTTTGGATAGGCCGGTGAGTTTGAACCTGCACGCACTGCGCAGTTCTGCGGTGACTTAGTGAAGAGCATAAATGATAAGGCCGTTCAACTAATGGATGTTATCAAAAAGCTAAAGGACCCTCAAAGTGAATTCTTACTTTTGAGAAATTGTATAGGGGCTTCAAGACTGTATTTCACTACGAAAACAACCAACCATGTCGCTCTTCAACAGACTACAGAGTATTACGACCAACACATGTTTCAGTTCTTAAGACATTTAGTTACGGGTGATGGTGCCGGTTTTGGGCCATATCAACAGCACGTAGCTACCTTGCCTATGAGAGATATGGGTCTTGGTGTCTACACAATAACAGATACGAGCCAATATTGTTACATAGCTTCATGCATCCAGACGAAGACACCATTCTGAAACTCCCACCAGAGTCAGACTCTCCCATCTTTCAGTTTGCACTGTCCAACTTCATGCAGGTTTGTGGCTTGTCCCCTTCTTATTTCAACATCAATGATATTTCCCCTCGCCCCATGCATTCCTTGGAAATTAAGTACTTTGATTTAATTAAGAAGGACATTCCCAACAAATTCCCCATGACAGTCTGAGATATTATTCTCTGAAAGGGTAACAAAATTGATAATGCACTAGATTTTCTTAAATTTGTTCCGATAAATGGACTTCATCAAACCATTAGACCCCGACAGTTTAAGACCATTCTCAACTACATGCTTGGTATTCCAATCTTCAGTGATACTAATGTTTGCAGCAGCTGTAACAGGAAAATGGATGCATACACTGATCATGCTTTACATTGTATGAAGAACGTCAGACTTAAGTTCCGTCATGATCTCGTTAGAGATGTACTTGCTCAAAGGTTTATATGGGTACCTAGCCTTGGATATGGCCAAAGATACGAGAGTAACATCATTAGGTGCCAAAAGTGTTTGGCACATAGCCTGTGTGCATGAGGCATACAGGTCTGCAAGCAAGACTTGTATTAAAACACTTGCATCATTGGGGTATTGATTCACAACTATGATGGCCGTACTTTGGATACATTTTGACTATGTATCTGGGCCAAATACTCTCCAGGTTCATCCTGGTCTAAACCAATTCCCCCTTTTCTAGAGATTCGTAATCTTCAAGTTTGAATATTTACCTGGTCTTACCAGTAACTGATTCATCTTCTTTTTGGGGATCTGTAACTTCCAGGTTTGAATATGCATGCGATCTTATCTTGCATAAAACTTAGCAGATTAGGTTACTAACTCTTCATGGGCTTAGACTTCGACCCATGATCTGAATGCTTTATTTGGAACGATTTTTCAGGGACCATGGTTTTTTTGGGGGGACCATGGTTTTATTTTGGGTAAAATCATTAAAAGTAATTCTAGGTCACCCCATATCTAGTTATTTATTTAATACCTAATATACCCTATTAATTAATTTTAGGTTATGATTAGTGAATGATTTAGTTAAAAACAATTAGTGAGATTAAATTAAAAGATGGGTTTATTATTAGTTGAGTAGAATTATTGAGAGAGTAGAGTTAGAGAAGATGAAGGAGAAAAACATGGAAAATAATTTTTTTTTCCAATTCACTAAGTTTGAGTATTCAAATGATGAAAACTCATGTGATTCTTCATCTCCATCCTCTCCTAGAATATTTGTTAATCTTCAAAATGATCCGGATTTGAACTGGATTTTGAACAGTTCGGTTTCTTTATATGAAGAACAAGTAACCGAACTCATCTGAAGCTGTAGTTCGGTTGCTCCGTGAGATGAACAAGCAACCGAACTCATCTGAAAGTGTAGTTCGGTTAATTGTTCCGAACACGCAGGTTACCGAACTCTCTAATAATTTCTAGGAGTTACAGCGTTATGTTCGGTTGGTTCTCAACTAACCGAACTTTGGTGTACAAAGTTCGGTTGGTTCGAAAACTGCATGCACTTTTGATCTAACCGAACTTTACGTAATATAAGAGTATATAAGTTTACAAAGTTCGGTTCTTTCGCAAACTTGAACCTAACAGCTAACCAACCGAACTCTGGGTTCGGTTTTTGTGATAAAATTGTGAAGTTACCGAACTTAACAAGCAAAAAAAATGTGAAGTTCTAGCGTATATTGGCTAAGTTCGGTTACTTTGTAGTTTTAAAATTTTTTGCGAACAAACCGAACTCTATTGGTTAAGTTCGGTTATTTTAGAACTCAACATAGTGGCCACAACAACACAGTTTGGTTAGACTGGATTTGTTTTTTTTTCGGTTTTAAGGGTGGAGTTCGGTTACTTTGTAGTTTTAAATTTTTTTGCGAAACAACCGAACAGAGAGTTCGTGACTTAGTTTTAAATCCAATAGAACCGAACTGTTCTTCGTGTTCTTTATTTTCAAGAAGTTCGGTTAGTAAACTAGGGTTTTTTGGAAAATCGACCTAACCGAACATGGCTCTGTAACTCCTATTAAAACCCTATTTTGATGATTTCTATTCGATTGAAGCAATCAAAATCAAATTAAAGCGAAGGGTTTGTTGGAAAATACCTCCGGAGTGGTTCCATGGAAGAATCAGGTTGCGGCTGGCGTCTTTTATACTCGATAAAATTATTATGTAACCGAACTTAATTGTGATTGCATTGATGTTGTTACATTTCTTAAATAGGCGGCGGCGGTGGTGGTGGTAATTGGTGGTTGGTGGTGGTGATAATCGGAGGTGGTGGGGCGGTGGTAGTGGTGGTGGTAATCGGTGGTTGGTGGTGGTGATAATCGGAGGTGGTGGTGGTGGTAATCGGAGGTGGTGGGCGGTGGTGGTGGGAGGAGGTGGTGGTTATATATATAGGTGGTTATTAGGTTGGTTTTAAATTAAATTAGGTTAAGAGTAGGTTAGTCATTTCAACGTTTTAGGACATCCCTTATCACTATAGGGAAGGTGGCCTAATAAAATCATGATCCCCTCAAAAAAAATCATGGTCCCAAAAAAATCATTCTTTATTTGAGGTTAATGGGTTTAAGAGCTATCAAGCCCACTTTATGTATATGGTCCATGTACTAATTGCCAATGCCGTGCCATGCCATTGCCAGTTGGTTGGTTCATCAAGTCATGGGTCCTTTCTAAATGTCCTTGTGAATTGTGATGTTGGTCAGGCACCTGTCGGGTGTTAGTTATATGATATGCATCCCAAGAACCTTGTTGTTTATTATATCATGTGTCTGGTTGTAATGTTGTAGCTCTGTTGGAGCTGTATATTTAATGCATCCGCTTCTTATATCAACAACATGAAGGAAGAGGTGAGTGGGGGTCGACCGAACCCCCTTTCCTCCGTGTTGGTCCGCCACTGCCCGCATGGCACATATGCCTTTGTCGTTATGGGCGTTAGTCATGCTAGTGTTGTTTAAGGGTGACACACGACTCTGCTTTTCCCTGGTTGTTCCCAGGGCCACAATGGCGACTCCTCTTAGTTCAAACTTGCTATTCGGGTCACAGAATGAACTTATATAGTGAAGCACTTGGCTATTAGGTCAACTTGGTGTGGATGGTGAGACGGGACTGGGGGATAAGGAATTTTCATAAATTTCACCAAGAGTCTCATTTCATACAACAACTACATGAGACAATGCAAGATCAGTTGAGCAACAAACGTTAATCACTCGAATAAAGCTAACAAATTAATCATTTTTATGAAGGTTTTATTTTTCCAAAAGATACAGTGTTTCAGTGTTACAAGTGAAGATACTGAAAAAAGAATCATTTCTTATAAGATATGGCTATTGATGATCTATGGCAAGCACCGTACTTGCAACCACCAGGCTGGAGCCAGGAGGATAAAAGCCCATCTAGCAGATTGTCACCCCAAACTTCAATAAACTGAAAACAAAGTTTCTATTTGCTCAATTCAGTCTTCATCTTCATTTTCAGGTTGGACTGACTGTTCAAATTCTGCATCCATGATAACCCCATCCATAATATGTACAACCATGTCTCTTTTCCGAAGATCAAGACGTTTCGACCTAACTCTATTAACAACCAAACTTCCATCTGAGTCTCTCGAAATATATAATGTGAATCCAGATATAGAATCAAAAGTAACCTCCTTTCCAACCGGTACATTAACAGAAAGTAGACTCCTTGGAATGGCTGAGAAAGCTAAAATACGAGAGAGTATAGCAAAGGTATTATCATTCTCTGTTAACCCAACCACACTATCATTCACTTGCAGTTTCAATTCATTAGCGAAAGCTTTCACAGAAGGAACAAAGACGGTAAAAGCAAGATCTGCAGGCAACATTCCAATCATCATTTCCCCAAGTTCACCCAAACTTTCATCTTCTTTCACCACTTTTCTATTTCTCAAACGTCTATGAGACCCAAACATTCCTTTAGGTTGTGATACATCAGGAAGCTTAAGCAGTGAAACAAAAATGACGAGAAAACACGACACTAAGACAACCACCGATACAAACACAATCAAATTGCTTAACACCCAGTTCTTCCTTAACTTCTTTGACAATTCCATTCGATCATATAGTACATTAACAGTTCTAACAATCTAGTAATTTGTAACATTCACAATAATATCACTCTTTATCATGCAAAACAAGCAAAACCTCTGCGCCACAACCAATAACAAAATCCAGGAATTCTTTCACTTCGTCAGTATCTTTAAACGCATGAGGTGTATTAAGATCACTGTCTAAATTATACCAAACCCCTTGTATTCTTCTAAGTGCGATCCAGTGCCTAGATTTCCAAAGTCCTCTAAATTTAACAATAGGAATGTTTAGAATAATACCCATCAACACATCTTCAGATTTATTAAGATCAATAGAAGAAGCACCATTGCGACGATCGTGCCAAACTACAGATTTACCCTTTTGTTTTAAAGCTGAAATCAGAACATTAATATCATAATT
Source organism: Papaver somniferum (assembly GCF_003573695.1). Classification (NCBI taxonomy): domain Eukaryota; kingdom Viridiplantae; phylum Streptophyta; class Magnoliopsida; order Ranunculales; family Papaveraceae; genus Papaver; species Papaver somniferum. The sequence continues at coordinate 188,876,215 of NC_039366.1, read as the reverse complement.
CCCTGTAATTGAATTGTGATGCTGCTTGAAAATTAAAGGAACCCATTTCTGATTTTCTCTATTTGGATCAGCAAGTACAAGTTGTTCGGCTACAGTGTTTAGGTTTGGACGAGTGAATGTATCCTTTTCCTAATTTTATATCAAAATAACATCAAAAATTGGAATTGGAAATTTTGAAATATGGTGAATAGAAAAATTAAATCCTAATCAAGATTTTATTGATAGACTTACTTGGAAGAGATTGTTGAGAGCATGCAATAGACAGAACTGCAGTTTCTGTTTCTCGTGATAGATTTGTGATGAATTCTCCATTCGTTTTAGAAATCTCTATAAGCAACTTTTGAAGGCTCGAGCTCGGCAATCAAGCAAGAGGACTTTTGAGAGACTAGGGTTTCTGCGATTAGAAGAAAAGTGGAGACTAGCGAGAGGGTATGAAGAGAAAAAGAAAAGAATGGACTGGAGTAAGCAGTCCATCTGGGTAGTAACTTTTATCTCTTGAGGCCCACAAGATCCATCCCTTCTTTCTGACCGATTCATGGCACTAACATCGATCAAAACAAAACAAAAAAGACTCGTGGCACTAACGTGTAAGGACAAGCACTTTGGTGAAAAAAGTAGATATGATAGGTAAAAATAGTTATAATAAGTAAAAGAAGAGTTTTTGTAAAAAAAAGTGTGAAAAGTTGTAGGGTAAAACTTAAAGAACCAGTAACTGATACTTAGTTTCCGTGAAAAAAGTCATGATACTCGGTATCCGTTTCTACTAAAAACGGAAACTGAGTTTCCGTCTCATTTTCCTACTACCTGGATAAGATATGATCCACTTTACTAAGTAAGGAAGGATGGGACCATAGTGGTTGGCAAAACGAATTTTTCCTACAAATGAGGGATAGGGAAGGGAAAAGGGGCACCATAGTGCTTGACATAAGCAACTTCTATTAGTGAACATAGCTGAATTTGAAACTATTAGTGACACCAAAGCAGCAATAAAAGAAGAAAAAGACTGCATTGTGAATTATGAAGATTGGCTCCTAAATTTTGAAGATGAGTCATACCTGAATTATTTACGGTGGTGGTTCTTTTAACAAGAAAGCTAACCTGTCAGGGACGGCTTAATTAGGCGCTAGTGTGGATTTTTTGTCATATTTTGTGTATGAGCAATTAGGATTTGGTAACTTGAACCTCACTAGTTTTACATTCCAATTGGTAGATAGATCAATTAAAATTCCTAGAGGAGTTGTAGAAGATGTTCTTGTACAAGTTGATGTTTATTCGGTGGATTTCATGATTTTAGATACACTATCTATGGTAGATCCTAGCAGACAGATTGATACTCTTTGGCAGATCCTAGAAGACAGATACACAACCCGTGACAGGTTGATAACTTTGTTTATTTTAGGATGATCTTTCTTAGCAACCGCTAATGTGATCATAAATTATAGCAACGGTACGATGGAACTTATTTTTGGTAGTTGGAAATGGAAACGACTGTTTTTATTGTTGCACGTTATTCCCCATTCGCATCCAATCCGAGCGTCCGCATATTCAATAAATGCAATTCTGTCGGATGTTGAATTGGATGCGGATGCTAAACTTGAAATTCGTCGTGTATTCAACTAGATGTTGATGATGTTAAATCCGGTCTAACATGGGCCATGTTGACCCCTGATAGAAGCTCGTGGTAATAGTTTGCTAGAGCTCTGGACTTATAAGTGTGAATAAATTTGTTGACACGAACCGCAAACGAGGCCTTACCTAAATATATGAGTTGATATGGACTATGAACCCGAAAGGATTTGTGGTTTGTGGTTATGAGATAATCTGATGGAAAGAAATAGAGTCACGTAATTCTTGTTTTCGAAGGGGCTGCAAGATAAGTTAAGGTAAGCTAAAGTTATTTCGAAATAAAATTCAAAATATTTTATGCACATAGTTTTCTATAATGATAAATTATCCTCGTCAATTACGTATTATCATATAAATTAGTTAAATTAAATTTGTAGCTTAGAATTGTGAGATTAACTTATAATTAGTTCTTTGGAAGAGTTATACATTTTTAAAGATTAGAAGATGAAGAAGTTCTTTTCTAACACCTTAGATTTTGATTTTGGTTATAGAAACGAGTGATAGTGAAAAGTTTGAAGTAGGTGAATATTCATCTCTGAGCCAAAATAAATAAATGCACACCTCTTGAAAAGGATCTGGTTATGACTGATCATTTAGGTCATCAAAGTATTTTAACCCCAACTCGACGTCTAACTAAATATACATAGATATAAAGAAAATGGAGATTCAAACCAACAAAATGAAGAATTAAATACTGAAAATAGTCAGGGAACTCATAGTCAATTGTGAAGCTACACATACTGATTTTAAAACAGTTTCATAATTGACTAAGTCTAAATCTTTTCTACCTAGCCAGTTATATTTCTATAAATTAAGACCCATATTTTAAATGTTGAGTGGGATATAGGTTGATAATCTTATAACCTAGCCAATTGTTGTATTCAGCTAGGTATATAGTCTAACAACCTAGACGATTTCGGTACCCAGATTTTTTTTTCTTCGACTATCATTGTGGTATTATTTTTTATAGACCATACGATAACCTTCACCAATTGATAATGAAACTTATACACGTTCACACGTTCCCTTCACTAGTTCAACAACTTGGTTTGTTACCAATAGATGTGTCTCCAAGTTTGAAAGTATATCATGTTGATTTCTAACTTTATATTTTGTATTCTTGTAGACCAGTGTTTTTAAAGACGATATAAAGCATTAAGCTCAAGAACAAGAAAAAGATGTGCATAATAGTTTGTAATAATCGAGTAAGGGACAACATTTCAAATAATATAGTTAGAAGTACCATAATCTTGTAAAAAGGGGTGTAGAGTATAAAGGAAACACCATAAGGAAGAATATCAATAATATTAAGAAGATGAATTGACCTGTCAATATCCAATATGAGCTCAACACAAAAAAAGATGGTTCATTAGTATCGTTGACGAAGGTCATCATAATCACTGAACGTCAGAGAAGTTTCTCGGACATCCTTTTGTTGCAAGGCCAACTCTAGAAAAATTTGAGCAAGTAGATTTGCAGAAACATAATTTTTTAAAACTATTAATATCCCTGGATATTTGTTAAAAAATAACCACTCTATACAACATCAGGAAAAATTGAGGAGAAAAATGGAAAGGTGGGGAAATTATGCAACCGTTAATGTATTTAGGGAAGAATCATAAGTAGACGATTTCCATGGTGATGATGAGAGTTGAGAAGTGAAATATATATAGTGGCTTATTCGGAGTTTGTATAATTGGATCAACGATTCTATCAAGTTATTTTAATGGTTCGCATACACAAAACCAACAAGTATAGATGAAACACTCACGCTCCTGCAATAGTTAATCTGGTGGCTTATTCAACACCAAGGAACAACAACAAAGGACCTAATTGTTGTTCATTAAGTAGTAGCAAAGAGGGTAAGAAGAATAAAGGGTAGTATATGAAATAGTTGATGCAGGTGCAAGAAGTAGTCATAAAGTATGCAGTAGTTGACAGAAAAAAATTGTTGTGGTAGATACACTTTGTTGTAGGAGATACCTTAGAATACCTGAAGTATGATGGTACAAGAATAGGGTACCAATTTCACATAATTACACGTAACCAATTAAGTGAATATGATTTGAAATTAGCGCAACTCTAATTAGTTTTCAAACTTTGACCACCAGGAATCAACATCCAAAGTTGGAGTAACAGAACAATCAGTTGTAAAATCAAAGAAAATGATGAGCAGACATGATGATGATTTGATGATGTTATGCAATATTGAGCAAAATAGTTTATCAAATCCTCCTGTGACAGTTCACAATTAGGACCTACCATTTTTCTGCATAAATGGATTAGATAATACTGACGGATTTCTCAAAGTCATCTTATTCATATGAAGCGGAAATGCGGAAGCTTCTGACGTTTGTTTTTGTAAACCTAGGCAGAAAAGAAAAAAAACTCTAAAAGGACTGAAAATGAGAGATGAGATTAAGAAGCTTCTCATTTTGGTCGGTAGTTAATATTCAAAATGTTTTTGATAGTTAGGAAGTCATCATCGTCTTCCGATGATCTATTTTCGAGTTCCCGTTTCTTTAATCTGTTGTTAATTTTCAAAATTTTGTTGATAGGTACGAAGTCATCGTTGTCGTTGTAGTCATCGTCTGATGATCTATCTTCGAATTTTCGTTTCTTACTTGCCGATTGCTTCTGTTTGCTTTTCGATTTTGAGACAGGCTTTTGTTTATGTTTCTTACTTGTTGATTACTTCTGTGTGCTTTTCGAATTTTGAGACAGGATTATGTTTCTGCTACTGTTCCAAAACTTTCTTCGTCTCATTTATTGGTAACAAGCCACGCTTAAGCATCCTGCCTCATCAACAAATATCACTCACATGTATTCAACTGAAGTATTACGTTTTTATTTATATTGTTAGTTTAATTTAGATTAAAGTAGATAGATCTCAACAAATAGTACGTAGAGCACCTTCCTGGATCAACCTGAATTTTGTACAATTTGGTCATGTAGATAAATCATCATTTAGAACGGAAGTAAACAAACAAGATGATGATGAACAAGATCCAAAATCCTACATGGATTCTTTTCAAGCGGTTGTACCATCTATTCAAACAAATTTAGATTAGTTTCTGATCCCGCCACATCCACAAACACCACCTTACCCCACTCCACAACCACAAACACTGTCTTACCCCCCCCCC
>NC_039366.1:188822758-188871330 GCF_003573695.1 Papaver somniferum | reverse complement strand
TACCCCCCCCCCCCCTCCACAACCCAAAACCCCAATTTCCAACCACATGAGCCGCAATATCACCCTCAACCACAACTGCTACTTTATCCACCACCATAAAAACCGATTAACCCACCAAAATTGCCACTTTATCATCAACAACAACATCCAAATTTATTCGAAATATCTACTAACTATCCACCGCCGCAATAACCTACATATAACCAAAATCAACCCCAAACGCCATCGCTGTTTCAAGTAGATCAACCCAATTTTTCTGATTTTCTTGGTCATTCAATTCGGCTGAACTTTCCAGATTGTGGTGGTAACGACCCTAGAGGTTGGGTATTTATGGCTGATCAACACAAGTTCTAAATGGAATTCTATACGAAAATATGGCGCATTTAACTTCTGGTCACTTGATAGGACATGTCATTCTATGGTATCAATGGTTAACCAAACCATTAGCTTTCCAACTTGGAAAGAATTTTGTAATTCTTACTGTTATAGATTCAGTTGTAAGGAAGATGATGATCCTAAAGGTGCATTAGTGAATTTTTATCAAACTGGAACTGTCCCCAAATATAAAATCATATTTGATCGACTTGTAAATCGTTGTCGCGCCTTACCGGAAAAATTTCTAATTCGTTGTTTTATTTCTGGTCTAGAGGAAGATATCAAAGCATGTATAAAATTTTTTCTTCTAAATCATTAAATCAAGCATATGCTATGGCACAAAGATAAGAAGAAGCTCTTGGTACATTGGTATTTGAAACTTCCAGAAAATGTAGTTCTCATTCACCACCCATCCAATCCGAAAAATCATTACCTAACCAACCAACCCTTTCATTACATGCACCACCTAGTAAAGGGACTCCTAATCATTCTACATTACCTAATTCACTACCCACGGGAGCCTGCCGTTTGAGTATTACTGAGCAACTATTTATGTTTTAACTGTGATGAAAAAATTCAAACCGACTCATCGATGTAAACAACCTCAACTGTTACTATTGGAAATGGAAAATGACAATGAAAATATCACACCAGCAAATGAACTAAATGCAGAAGATGAGTCTATGGTGAAAATTTCTTTGATTTATAACGCAAACTCAAAAGTCTATCTACTCTATCTCCTATCTTGAGACAAAAGTCGTTTTGCTATATATACTTTGACTATACACATTTGCTATTTCGAGCCGAGTTTATCTCGCTTATCTATTTCTCGAAATATGTGTCGGTAAGCTTTCGCTTTGGCCAAGTTCATCTTTACCTAGTGACGAAAGTCATGTTAAGTTTCAATTACTTGAAAATGGCTTTGACGAAAAATAGTTTGTGAATAACAACTATATAACGTCCTCTAAGAATGTTTCAATGATTGAAATGAGAGTTTAGATTATATAACCATTATTGGATATAAGCATTGTGTGGAAACACATAAATGTATAAGTCCTTATTCCTTGAACCAAAATATGCGTACTTTGATGCTCAGGAAAACCGGAACAGAGTCCGTGAACCCACACTACACCATATCCTGGTTTTAGCAACACTTCATTTTGGAGATGCGCAACGGATATTAATGCACATTTAGCAACGTTAATATCCGTTGCGCACCAGTTTATCCGTTGCACAATTATTTATATTTCATTATTAAAAGAAACTACTGGTACAGCGTATGTTGAACGCGCATAACCGTTGTACAGGGTATGGTCTTTTTGTAATATATGTTTTTTTCATGGGTTGTTAGGATTCATAATCTTTATTATAGTTTTCTGATTTCAGTATTAATTAAAATTTAGATATTTTTAGTTTAGAACTCGTTTTCCTCTCGCCTCTCTCTCTCCAAAAACTCTTCTTCTGAAACCGAGAAGAACTCTTGAATCTGCTACTATTTCAGCTCAAAAAAAAAAAAACAAATGAAAACTTCATACTTCTATTCCCTGATGTTGTAAACAAAACTCATATACCAGAAATCTCGTTTTTCTCTCGCCCTCTCTCTCTCCAAAAACTCTTCTTTTGAAACCGAGAAGAACATTTGAATCTGCTACTATTTCAGCTCAAAAACAACAAATCAAAACTTCATATTTCTATACCCTGATGTTGTAAACAAAACCCATAGATCAGAAATCTTGATCTATAAACTCTAACTTTGAGATTTTCGTAACCCTAGAAAATTTTTTTCCTTATGTCGGGAACCATTACACTAAAAATCTGATAGTTGATTGTGCTTCCAACGATTTGTTTATCATCAGGTAGTTTTTAATTTCAGTTTTATGAGTTCCTAGGTTCAGTTTGTTTTGTTTTAATGAAGTTTTTTTGGTTTTGTTGTTTGCTTTTGACCTAAATCTATTCTTCCTGTGCAGCCTTAGAATTTCATATAGATTTGTAGTTCTTTCTTGTATTAGATATGTAACTACTGATAAATCTACTTAGCTGGTGCAATAAGGTTGATTTGGATAGCCTCGTTGTTTCAAATATAAGGTTTGCAAGGTTTTAGATCTATAGGTATTACAGTTTTTGAAGCTTTACCTGATTCTGATGCCGCAGGTGGAGATCATCAACAGAGTACTCTTGTATTCCCGGAAGGAAACCCATTGCCTAGTCTTAAGTCCTTGATGCTATTTACGCCAGGAACATTCACCATCGGTGTTCAGTATGCTGATGCAGCTGATCAGTTGCAAGTACCATCGAGGATTAACCTGTACACGGTAACTATTGATTTGCCAATGGTACTTAATTGTTAACAGTTTGTGGTGCTTAAAGGAGACACTTCTAACCTTGATGTTTTCAGTTTTGATAGATTGGTCCTTTTCAATCCAATCATGGCGAGCGTTCAGAGATGAATGTTAAATCCCGATTGAATCTCCATGGCACTGTCTCTAGGTTTACCTCTTGGTATCTAGTGTGGTATAGACTGAAGTTTGTTATAACTCGATTTATTTCATGGAATTGGAATGGGTTGTATGAAGCTTAAATCATCTTAAGTTTTCATCTGCTTCTTCATGTTAATGGAACATTAATTGACCTTCTTTCAACCATTTTATTTATCTCCTTGGCATTTTTGATTTTTCAGTCTTAATGAGTTTGAGTGTAGGATCTGATTAATACTTCTCTCTATTGCATAAATGACTGCGCACCGAGCCTTCCAGTCTTGTAAGCAGTACAAGAGAACAACTGAATTCCGTAGGCTTCGCGAAATAACCAGAAACCATCTTGCAAATCTTAACAAATACAAGGACCAGAGAGACAGACCTGACTTATTGTTACCAGAAAGCTTACAACTGTACCAAGATACGAGGTTTGAGCAGCTTAAGGTTGCAACTGAGCTTGATCTTTGGTAGGTATGTGGTTAATACTTAGTTCCATAGTCCAAGTATTTGCGTGGAGCAAACTACCTCGGTTCTATATCTAAATTTTGTTATGTGATCTTGTGTAGGAAGCTTTTCGTTCTGTGGAAGACATTCATGGTCTGATGTGTATGGTAGAAAACTCCCAAGCCATCCTTGATGGTCGTTTATTATATGCCAAGCTGGCGGAGATATTCCGGGTTTCGACTGTCAACTTTATAATGCCTATCCATGGTCCAAACTGTTCTCACTTCAGAAAAGTTACAATAGGCACTTAACCCAGAAGGATTTGCAGCTAATCGCATCCTGTGTTGTATTAGATGCTCTTTCCCTATGATCTTGGTTATGGTGCACATCACATTTGGAGCTTGACAATGAGAAGGAGCGCAATTTGAGAACGGATAACCTTATAGGTTTTAGTCTTGACCCTAAAAATGATAGGAGAGAAGTGGTAAATCAGTTTTTCACCTGTTTCGTTTTCTTTTTAGATATGTTTTTTAAGTTACTTATGCTGTCTAATGGTGCCTTTTCAGCTTTCAAGGTCAGCGCTTCTCTCGGAACTGGTAAGTTTTGGATCTGGATTCTAATTTGTTTTATTTAAATATATTCATCTTAGTAGCATATTCCAGAGCACACTGAACATTTTTAGCCCTTTCTTTGGTCTTATTAGCCTCAGGTTTCAGATAAACAGTGAGAGATGATGTTTTGATTTTCTTGGCAACGTTAATAATTTCTCTTTACCTGGGAACACCGAGGGTCATATTCTTTGCACTCAACTCCAGCATAGTGAAAGGTGTTAAGAGTCATCTGAGTAGCAGGTTCACCAACAGACTGTGCTGCAATACAACCAATCATTTCACCAGGAGCAACTAATGACTGTAAGAAACGAGACTCAACTTCACCGATAACCCAATCAAATGCTTCACGTGTCAGGTGGTTTTCTTCTGAGCCTCCATGCTCATTCTTCTGAGCCTCCATACTCGCAAAAGTGCTACGCAACAAAAGGTTGAAGAAAAGGGTAGCATTCTTCTGAGCCTCCATACTCATTGAATCGTTACCAGGAAAAACTTTCAGCCTTTCCTGAAGTTTATCAATAGCTTCCACAATCTCCATGGAGTGCATATCAGAAGACCTTCTCGGGTCAGCCTGAACTGTGTGATGTGTTATTTATATAGAGGTTTCTGTCTCCCATTGAGTTTAACATAAAAGAACAATAATATGAGTTTGCATTTGAATGTAGGTTTCTTGCTTTTTCCATGCCAAGTACAAGTCAAGCCAGTCAAAAACCTATAAAAAGAATGGTTGGTATCTGCTCCTGGTTACATTTTAATCTCTATTATTTTTGTCTCTTACTTCACTCATGAATATTGGATTACAAAGTGCTAACTAGAACATGGTTTTTTTAGTGTTTTTCAGTTATTTGCACTTGTTGCGCTACGTTATTGGCAGGTACGTTATTCACCATGTCCATACACTTCAGTTCTTTATTCGTCTAATTTTTAACTCTCTATGCTTTGTTTCTTGTTCTTAGTTTGATATGCTGGAAAGACAACTGGTAATTAATGCAATCCTTCTGTGTTTGTCATTGTTGTGCTCTGTCTTGCGGTATCCTTCATGATGTGTTCTAATATGAACATGTTGGTTTTCAGGATATTGTGCCGTTGGGTGTGTGGCAATAGCTGATTCTGGAACTTCCTTCTTGGCGGGTTTAATGGTGCGTATCAGCCTGTTAAAGATATCTATCATGTAGATGGTAACTGGTGCTGGTGTCGCTCGTTAGGAAGGTTATTTTTCATTTACTGATTGAGTAAACTTTTTTGATTTTTGTTATTATAATTTCAATTATATGATGGGTTTTTTGTACAACAGATCTTTGTTACATGGTTTTGAGTCACTTTTGTCTGTTTATGTAATTTTCAGTTGTTTGTAGAAATGCCTATGAGAAATATAACTCACCGTTGATGTCATCTGATAGTCCAAGTGCAGGTGATGGTAAAAATGGTTGTGGGATTTGGCCGAGGGTAAGAAATTGTACTCACTTAGCCCCAATGGTATTATTCGTTAACTTCGTGGCGAAAGATAGCTGTGAGATTGGATAGATGTTGGTATATTAGCTTTGTAACTAACGGAAGTAGCTCAGGATTACGTGTTTGTTTGAATTCAACAAGTAGTGGATATAACTTATCAGGATGTCTTGTATGATTCCATCCAGCAAGTTTTTGGCACTGTACTTGCCATGGAAATCTGCATAACATGATAATCAAGATTAAAAAAGATGCAACTCTACAGGCGTAGACTTTATCCCTGCCCATAAGAATGATTGGCATTAGCTCAAGAACAAAACAGAAAACTCATAAGTGGCAAAAACTGGTAAAATCGCTTATGTATATGATTAAGTTTGGTATGCTCTCTCTTGTTTTGACAGTTGGCTATAACAAGACCTAGAGGTGATCGTGGTAGAGGCGGGTCTAGGGGAAGTCTTGGCAGAGCTACACCTAGTACCAGTTCAGGTAAACTATTAGTGGTGAAGGGGAGCTTCACCAAAGACGAGTGTTGGAACTGGAACAACTACGGGTGGTGGAACAACATGTAACAACAGAAGGTTAGGCTAATCATAGTACCAGTTCAGGTAAACTATTAGTGGTTAAGGGGAGCTTCACCAAATACAAGTGCTGGAACTGGAACAACTAGGGGGGGTGGAACAACATGTAACAACAGAAGGTTAGGCTAATCATAGTTTCAAATTCAGAAACTTGTGTTTATAATAACATTTGGGATTTTGCATAAGTTGTTTAATATTTGTATGGGTTTATGGTTTATATATCTACTTTGTTGACGTATGAATCGTTCTTGATGAATTGTGATGATCAATAATTGTTCGTGATCGACTGTAATTCAGGAGCAGAAATCTGCCGGAATTAAGGCCGGCGGTAACATTTTTTAACCTGGAAATTATTTTGCAACGAATATAAACGTAGGAAACTAATCCGTTGCACAAATCACCTGAAATGAGCGACGGACTGCAACCAAATAAATAAAACGTTGACAGAAAATATAAATGGGACCCACAAATGTGTTATTATGTAAATAATAAGCGTTGCACAAATTAAATTATACTATGCACAAATAAGAAAAATAAACGTTGCGCAATCAATTGTGCAACATATATAAATGTTGTACAAATTAATTTGTGCAACGGAAAATGCGTGCACAACAATGCACAACGACGTTTTACCAACGTTTATTTGCGTTGCACAAATTATGCGCAACATTTATAAACGCCACAAAATGGCTCCGCGTACTGTCGGAGGTTCTCTTCCCGAGAAAATCTGATGGAGTTTGTGAATTATTTACAAACTTATTCCGGGTACTTAAGTCCGCGTACCTAGTCCGCGTACTTAGGTTGGTTATTTTCTAAAAACGATTATTCGTGAACTTATACTTATATTAACTAAGGAATGCAAGTTTGCAAACCATGGTTATAAAGTTCATGAATCGGTTCGAGTGAATCAAATCATTTTTGCTTCAATTGTGTCTTGTATACTTCTATAAGATCTAAGCAATTGAACAACTCTCTAACTAGTTCATTTGAGTCCTTTGAACTAGTTATGGTAAAGAAGAATATGGTTAATATGGAAGCGCTCATATGTATAACCATTTGGTTAACTACTGTTGAACCAACAAATGTACATGTTTGGGTACGGTTACACAAACCTAAAACGTGCATTTCATTTGTGTGTAACAAGCTAAGTTTTCGATCTAACGGTTGAAATATATTAGATTGAATCCAATCAGGTTTTCATCTAACGGTGAATATTGAATGCTATGTTACTAAGCTAACATTGATTGCAAATCCTAATTTGAAAGACTATATAAGGGAGAACTCTAACAACTGGGAAACCTAATCCCCACACTTCCTGTGTGATACTAGTTGTATAAGGTAGAGCCGATTCTCCTTTAACCTTAGGTTTCTATCGAGACCCTGTGGGTTAACGACTTGAAGACTTCATTGGGATTGTGAAGCCATACCGATACTACTTTCTTGTAGTTGTGTGATCTGATCTTGTTGTTTCTATTGTATTGAGTACAATCTTGACGATTGGCTTGAGATTGATATCTCCGATAGGCAAGATATAAAAGTAATAACAAACATCTTTGTCTCATCGTTTGTGATTCCACAATATCTTCTTTCGCCGCGCCGATTAAGATTATTGTGAGGTGATTGATAGTACTAGGCTGTTCATCGGGAATATAAGTCCAGGTTATCAATCGGTTCATGTTCACCTTGATTTATCAAAATACGGAACAAAACTCGTAGGTACTTCTGTGGGAGACATATTTATCTATTACCGTAGACTTTTCTGTGTGATACAGATTTGTTTATTAAAGTCTTCGACTTCAGGTCATAGCAACACTTAGTTGTGGGTGAGATCAGCTAAGGGAATCAAGTGCGCAGTATCCTGCTGGATCAGAGACGTAAGGATCACAACTGTACCTTGGATCAGTGTGAGATTGATTGGGGTTCAACTACAGTCCAGACCGAAGTTAGTTTATAGTAGGCTAGTGTCTGTAGCGGCTTAATACAATGTGTGTTCAATCTGGACTAGGTCCCGGGGTTTTTATGCATTTGCGGTTTCCTCGTTAACAAAACTTCTGGTGTCTGTGTTATTTCTTTTCCGCATTATATTTTGTTATATAATTGAAACATCACAGGTTGTGCGTTTGAATCAATCAATTGGGAAATCCGACCTTTGGTTGTTGATTGAAATTGATTGATCCTTGAACATTGGTCTTTGGTACCGTTCAAGTGATTTCTCTTGTATTCAATTAGACACGCAGATTTCTATTTGCTTGAGTAAGAATTGAATCGAGAAAGAGAGATATAACTCTTTGATATACTTTATTAAGATTGAGTCTAGTTGATTCTCTTGAAAGTATATTGGAGTTAGTCCATACAGATTGTTAATCGAAATATTGGGTGTGGTTTTTGTACCCCCGCTTTTTCAAAAACAAATCACAATACATGGATTTAGTGAACCGAATTGTTTTAAAAATTCGATGATGCTTCAGAAGAGAAAAAAAATCTGATGAAAAAGTAAACGATTGAACCGTCTGAAAACCAGTTGGGTCAGTGGTTCACCGGTTAAATCGGCCGGGTCACCGGGTTCACTGGTTTTTTAAACATGTTACTGGATAGTGTTGAATCAGACCGTTTTTCTAACTGGTTCACCGGTTCTCCGGTCAAACCGTCCGGTCCGGTCCGGGTCTTAAAACACTAGTTGACATACTATGCTTCACCAATATCCCTCTTTGTATTTAGTTCATAGCTCTCCCAATTGGTTCTTCTCAGACGATCAAAATATGATCCATAGGTTTGCATCTGTTGTGTGAGTTAATTGCAATTGCATATATACCTTGTATTTGGTAGTGAAATATTTCTCCCAGGTACCAAACCCCTCTTTTTGCTTCTGGAGTGTAAAAAACAACTCTACGCCGAGAATAATCAAGAGTACGTTGTCCATCATTAGCACCATACTGAGGAAAATCAATGTAAGGGTGAACAACTACGTTGTTGTGGTCATCTGATAAAACCTCTGAACAAAACTGGAACCCGAGACGTTGCTGCCAGTGTCCTTCGCTAAGTTGGTCGAGATGTACATGTCCAACATTGGAAATCTAACTGTATCGTCTTTAAGGATTGGTTTACTAACACGAAAGTAGGTATACCACCAATACTGCAAATTACTCCATAATTTTAGTATTTTGACTTAATCTACATTTGTTCATAAAAATTATTTAAATTTGAAAATAATAATTTTGATATTTACCTCTATGATTCCCCAAAAACCAGTGAAATTAGGCATACCCATGGACGCTTTATCCAATCCACAATACAATTCTGCTAAAATTGCAGATCCCCAGTCATAATCTGGTGCTTTTTCAAGATCTTCGAACGCTTGAAGCCAACCAACACGAGCAACAAAAGTTGAGTTAGGAAATAATGTACAGTACCCATATGATAAACACCCTTTCGAGTTCAGGATAGTCATTTACATCTTATGGGTTTCTGCTTTGGATAAGAAAAGACTTCAACGTTGAACATTTAATCCCACCTCCTTTCAATTCTTTATAATCTTCACGTATTTATGATTCCATAAATGAGAGAAAAAGCGTCTCCCATTTACTATTTGATATCCATTCGTCTTGGTTGAATGGTGTCGGCTCTTTCATTCCACTTGCGGTCCCACAAATGGAATACAAATCAAGGGGCGTAATTCCTATTACAAGTATAATATAAACTATGATTAATTCTTTTGATTATTTAATAATTAATTTTAAAATAAATATAATTTAAGTTAAACAAGCTTACCAATTTCAAAATCCATAAAATGGAATGTGTGCGTCGTCGGACACCACTTTTCTACCACAGTTTTCGTAATTCTATTACTGTGTCTTCTAGAACTTGAGGGGTAGAACTTCATAAACAACCTTTAAGTCTGAAAAACCACCTCTCATTCTAAAATAATCCTCAGACCGATCTTGATGCCCCGACACATTACCTTGGACTAATGATGGAGCAGCAACGACACTCGGCGAAGCAAACTCTGCTTCCCGATTTTGAGAAAAATCTACACCTGTGGCAGGCTGCGGTTTTAGTTCATTTCTTCGATCTCTTCTCTTCTTTACACTATTGACCGCTTTTATTAAAATGCCACTCATATTGTATCAGAATTTTTTGATTTAAAAGAGTTTTAGAAGAAGAAAATAGTAGTGGTATGACTGAAAATGAATTGAGTTGAAGGAATTTATAGCTCTGAAAACTATACCGTTGAGAATATGGACGTTGGAAAATCGACTGTTGGCGTTTTTATTTCTCACGTCCGTGTTAATATGACCAATGCTAGAGTTGTTGTCTTGAGCGCCAACGTTTTTACCTACACACGCCAGCGTTTGTCCTTATCTCGGGCGCTTGATGATCAACCGCGCAATGCTATTTCATAGTGGAGAAACCTGTTTAGCCATCCACCTGGGTCAACAAAATTTTTCATTTGAACATTACCATAGGAATTTCCCTTACTTCTTTTTCTTCAAGCAAACAAAATTTTTTATAGCTCAGTTGGTCATCCTCGTTCCCCAAAATTTTATGCGTTCCAGGAGGTCCCAGGTTTGAGCCCCCAATGGCGTAATATTGCAGAAATTAACATGGAAGGCAGAGTTATTTTGCCCCCCTTATGACACAATCTCAGTCCCCTTATCCGCTTCGACTCCTTTGGCTAGGTTACCCATGAGGCTCGCTGGTAGGCTAGCACAGCAACCTTTTCAATTAATGTAATAATATGTTGTTGGAGCTTAGCTGCTGGCTATCCCCATAGAGGGGGTTAATCATAAAATTGGATTCTTTTTTTTGAAGAAGGAGGGACATGCGCCAGCGGTGATAGAGAGATGAGTATTTTTGGTGACCGTGCTTTGCATTGTTCTCATGAGGTTGTCTTAAGTTTAGACACGATCTAGTACGCGACACTCTTGGAGGCATGTGCTATCGTGCAGGCGTACCTGCTAGGAAAGAGGTTGACATGGGTCTCCTCTCTAATAGTGGGCAGGCCTTGAGACCTGCTGATATCATGGTTTATAACTGAGATAATGGTCGTGACATGTGTTTGGACGTAACCGGTGTCTCTTCTTTTACTGGTGGTGGTGTTCGAACTTTTGTTCCCGGCCAGGCAATCTGTAATGCTGTCTTTCGGAAATGTAACAAATATCTGGAAAAATGTGTGGCTCATGGGTTTGGGTTTGGTGTACTTGCCTTCACGACGTTAGGGGAGTTTGGTGGAAATACCATATCTTTTCTGAAAAAGTTGCGAAATTATATAGCTAGTCATGATGCAAATGTCAAAATGGGAAATTTTATTTTCCACATATTATGGGTTGTCATTCATAAAGGGATTGGAGCGCAACTAGTGGCTCGACTCCCTTTTTTTTTTATAAGCAAAGGCCTTCAAAAAGGCTAATGGTCCTCCTCAACTGTTGGAAGGATCCAAACAGGGGGTTTAGACCAGTACATGGAAGAATTGTTTTGTTTTGCCCATTGAGCAAACTCATGAGCTACATAATTACAACTTCTAGGTTGAAAACTAAAGATACAAGCAGATAATTTGGAAGAAAAAAATAAAATGTCTTTAAAGATAGCATCCGTCCTAGAATCTCCATTGAAATTCCCAGCTGAAAATTGATTGATGAGAGCTTTTGCATCACTTTCTATAATGATGTGAGAGAGATGTTGTTCCACAACTTTCTTCAGAACTGCCCAGATGTCCCTTGCTTCAGCTTCTTCAGCAGAGTGAACATCAAAAACTAGAGAGGCACAAAAGGTTGATTTTCTTGAGAAATCACGCATCACATACCCTGCACCATTAGCTCCAGAGATATCATTAAAGGCACCATCAGTATTACATTTAATCCAACCAAAAGAAAGAGGCATCCATTTATCACTAATACTGACATGAATGGTGGAGGCAGTGGTCAGACTAGGATTTCTAGAATTCCTAGTGAGAAGCATAACTCTAGCTCTAGCTAAGACAGCAGTGTAGTTTTCTCTAATGCCTTGTAAAATGAAGTTGTTTCTACTGGTCCAGAGAGACCATAAAATATCCACAAAGAGACATTGATTATCCTCAGACAATTTAGTCTGATAGTCAGTTAACCAGAAAAGAAGCCAATCTAAAAAAGGTTTATTCTGAAAAAATTGAGTATTAATGATGAAATCAGAAATGAACCAAACTCTACTAGCAAAGGGGCAAGTGACCAAAGCATGCATAATAGTTTCCTGGGGATCAGAACACCTAGGACAATCCATACTATGCATAGGCATTCTAGTATGGAGAATGGTTCTGGAGGGCAAGGCATTTCTAGCAGCTCTCCATAAAAAAACCTGAATTCTGTAAGCCACTTTAACTTTCCAAATCCACTTCCAAAGGTTTTTACAATAGAGTTTTCCATTTTTTGATCAATAACTTCTGCTTTTCCTTTGTTGCACACATCAATAGCAGTAGATTCAATTTGTGTTTCTGGTACAACTTCAGATTGTTGCATAACAGTATCAGTGATGGCAGCAGCTGATGGAACTACTTGTTTGATTGTAGAAGGCATCATTAACTTTGAGACAGTTGGGAGAGTATAGTTGTTGCAAGACCCGTCAAGCTCAATGATATTTTTTTGCTTTAACTGCCAAGTAGGCAAGTTACGATCTTTGTGATCCAAAATGCGACAAGAGGTGCATAAATACCTAGGAACTTTGATATGCCTGCATTCAATCAGAAATGGTTCCCTTCTACCACTTGTGAATAGAGGAATGCCTGTTGGTAAAGCTTGTTGGACTTGGATTCTAATGCAAACTTTGACATTCTTCCTGAGAGGGTGTTTTCCAAAGGGATTTTGAGCTTCAAGCAGTTCCCCCATGCTGAGAGTTAGTTTTTGAAGATCCTCAAACTTTGTGCATTCGTTCGGAATGTTGCATAAGATGAACCACATGATTTCCTCGTCAAAAGTGAGTTGATGATTTGGAGGCCAACCTTCTACCGGAACAACTCTTAGTACCATTAGATAACCGTAGACAAACCAAGGTTTCTGAGAATTGATTCTATTAAAATCCTCTTCAGATAAGTAACGGATGAGAACTTTGTTTCGTTGACCATTGAAGGTAGTTATGGTTGGGTGTTAAGCTAAAGGCCAGTTATTACAGATGTAGAACCTGATTGACGAAGTTAGGATCAAAGTATCACAAAAAACATATCCCACCTTACACCATTTCCAATTGGTATCAACTTCAGCAAGGACTACTTTTTTATCAATGAAAACTGGTTTAGCAAGTGAAGATGGTAAGGTTAATTTCTCAGACATTTGGACGGAAAGGGTTTGAATTTCTTGATTTAGGCTTTGAGTATCTTCAGAGGATTGTGGGAATTTCATCATTAAGGAGAGATGGATATATATGAAAATGGGATGATGGACATCAGTTTTCCAAATAACTAATATAAAATATAGCTGCAGGGAAAGGAATCTCTTATAAGGACTATTCTGGGATTGGATACAGACAATGTAGGTGAGGGAGAGACAGGGATAGTTTGTTTGTTTATGAGTTTGAACCTTAAAAAGGGAATGTGAAATTTGTTGACTATGGATTGGAAAGATTTCACGATATATTTGGTGTAACGTAGATGTTGTTATGCTGCACGATTTACTTTAGGGAAGAGGGATATCATAAGGAATGTCCCTTTCATATCTTTGCTTTATTTGCCTTATCCCAGTAGAAACATTCACGTGAGAATTCTGAGACAGAAACCACATATTGACAAACCCAGTAATACTTTATTGGGACTTTTGTTGTAGGTAATCTTGGGGATACATGACGTAGTTTGTGGTAGTTGGGTATTTATCACACTTGTCTCTTCTTGGGCTGACGTTTGTATGATGATGCAAACAGCCAAATGGAGTAATGGTATAAAATTGGAGGGAAAAATTGTATTGAAGTGGTTGGAT
Source organism: Papaver somniferum (assembly GCF_003573695.1). Lineage (NCBI taxonomy): Eukaryota > Viridiplantae > Streptophyta > Magnoliopsida > Ranunculales > Papaveraceae > Papaver > Papaver somniferum. Next base: position 188,857,468 of record NC_039366.1, on the reverse strand, counting down.
ATGGGTTGATCGTAAAAGGTTCGTCGAGTCGTTTGGCTTAAGAGTAGAGCTAGTAGCGTATTTTCCCTTCATTCCGCAAACCGCAATGGTGCCTCTCAACTGATGCTGCATTCTTCTAGTCTGCATAAAACACAAAATGTCAATTAGACCCCAACTAGCAATCTCAAAGTTTGGTGACCTACCAACACCCCTCTTAATAGCAATTTTGTGGGAGATAGAAGTAATAATGGGGATTGGGTGTTGAAAATAGGTCTTGACAGGGTAATGATGTTCATTAGGATGAAGGGGGTACGCATGGCTTTGAATGGGCGCGGTAAACAAAGAGACATGACAGTTAACTAAGCGCCATAAATGGAATTGAATAGGCGCAAATGGGTATTTAAGGGGGTGATTAGCAGAGAGATTATTATTTTCAAGATAAATCTTTACAGAAGACGAAAGGTTTAGGTTTAGATTTAGCGAACAAATTTGAGAGAATGGATGATTTTTCTGGCCAAAATCCATCAGACTCTGATGGTAATCATCCCGTTGTACCGCCAGAAATGCCTGAGTATACCCAAGCCAAATCACTTCTCCCTTCATTGAGTCTGAATGAGTTGCAGAGATTGAGAGGTGAAGCACAATCAGAAATTGATCGTCGTATTCAAGAACAACAATGCAAACGAGATGAAGAAGAAGCTGCTCGTATCCGAAGGGAGCGAAGGTTTGAGATTCTCTATTCTGCATGGCAACCCAAGTTCTTAGAATGGCGAGAAAGAAAAGATGAAGAATGCCAAGACCCCAAGATATGGAAGTGCAACAGAGAGTGATTCCGAGGCTTATGATGGCTTTGAGTATGATATGGAGGAGGTGAACACCAGTGACCTTGATTCTGAGGCTGCAGAGGATAAACACAAGATGAATACGTATCATGATGGGAGGTTGAGAAGCCGATTCGCTTACGAACTGGCCAACCCCAAGATCTTTGCACGCACCATGAGTGAAGGTGAGACAAGCAGGGTAAGGGTAAACAGACGTATTGCCGATTTGGATTATGAGGAAAGTGATGATGAAGAGGAAAAGGAAGGGGATGACAGTGAAGAAAAATCTTCTTCCAGTGGAACTTCACCTGCTCCATCTGATAGTGATGACACTGAGTGTTATGAAGATGAGGGATGAGAAACTGATGAAGATGATTGGTGGTAATCTCTTCAGAATTACCAGGAAAAATTAGCTTTTCAGACTTTGCATAAAGCTTGAAAACGATCAACAAGTTTTTAACAAAACAGTTTTTCTGGTAATTTTTCTTCTTCCTTCCTTTTTCGATGTTGTTGCATAAGGTGTTAAGATTCTTCTTTTTTTTGTTGTGGATTCGGTCGGTTTTGATCCTTTTTTGATGGTGCTGATGAAGTGGAATGGTGATGAAGTTCAAGGGAAATTTTTGGTGAAAAGGTGTAAAGTTTGAAGTGTTTATGGTTTTTTCAGGTATGTTAGAAAGTTCGACAATGGCTAGGATTTGGGATGTGGTAGTTTGGTATTTTGATTCAGGTTTGCTCTTTTGGTATTTTGAAACTTTGATATTCTGAAAGTTTGATAAAAAATTTTGGGATGTAATGCTTAATATAGAATTGAAACCTCTTTATGTGGAAATTTATGAATTGTTTGTTGTTAGTTTCAAGGATGTTTGAGTAAAACTTGTACTTGTTTATGTTGGAATCAATTCTATTTTGCAATGATTTTCTATCTGTGGAAGTAGTAATAAGTAACAAAGATCTGTAGATGATATAACTGCTAACTAGAATCACAATGAGAAGAAAAAGATTGATGAGCGCTACTAAGATTAACTCCCAGATAGAGTGATTTTGAAAACATGAACAAAGAAAAAGATGCGCACGTTAGGGTGACGATGCATAGCTCTTAGAATATAAACTCCATTTATAGATCAGATCCCCTTTAATTTCTTGTAATCTGCTACTTATTTTTGTGATTGACCATGCGGCGCTTGACTGTTTTTCCTCCAACGGCTATTTTTTGTACATAATTCCATTTTCTAAATTATGAGAATTCCAAATGATTTTCCAACTTATTCCAATGGTTGCTTGTTTCAAATTTGAGAATTTATCAAAGTAAAGGGAAATTTTTAATTACATTGCAAAATGGTTACAATGTTTTTTGAAGAAATTGAAAAAATATTAAAATTAAAATAACTTAGAACATAAAAAGATATATTGAAATTGAAATTCTACAACTTAGAACACAAAAAAATACATTGAAATTGAAATCCTACTTCTAAATAACTTAAAACATAAAAAAAGTACATTGAAATTGAAATCCTACTTCTAAATAACTTAAATTATTACTAATATATCATTTTAATTTAGGGGATAAGTGGTAATCCATGACGGGCTAAAATCTCGTTCTTCCATATTTTATAGACGGGTTTCTCCCATTATTGTAATTCATCCAAGGGTTGACGTAGGATCTTCATGTCCGATTCTCTTTGCTGCGTTTGTGCCAAAATTGAAGAGTTTTCCATGTCCTTCTTCAGATACTCTTCATCTGTTTCATATTTTGCCATTCTTTGTGTTTGTGCGTTTTCAAGAAGTTCGATGAGTTTATCCAATTTTTCATCTGATTTATGCGATGCTTTAGCCTCACGAGCCCTTTTCTTTTCTTGATCTCTCCCTTCACTTCTAACGTCATCTGTTTGTTCAAAATAATGCCTTCTCTTTGATATGTCCGAGGTTTCAGAATTATGAGTAGAGGAAGAGCTACCAAACCTTGCCATATTTTGAAATTCTTCATCCAAATTATCAACTTCATTTTCTTCAGTAGCTTGAGTATGTTGACTAGGTTGAGTAGAAGTACCGACTCCATCATCATTATTCACCACTGGATTGTAATTTGGTTGATAAGTCTTCAGGATCTGAAAAATCGATTCGTGCGTCCATTGTTTTTTAGTCGCTGCTACATAATTCTCTCTTCCACGACGATACTGGGGAAAAAATGAAAAGAAAAATTTAGAGAAAGAAAGAAAGAGATCAAGATGGAAGAAAGAAAACATTAAAAAAATTTGAGGTACTTACATAATCCTCCTCGGTCATCCCCGTAGGTCTACTTCGGAAGTAGGGTCTAATATATGAAATATATTTTTTCACTTCGGCTCTCAATGTGTAACACTTTGTTCGTAATGCCTTTCTATCTCTTTCGACACCATTGGGACCTTTTCTTTTATTGTATTCTTCCATTATCTTTCTCCAAAATATTGCACCTTTTTGATCTTTTTCATGAATCGAATCGTTGCTTGCTATGACCCAACCATAAATTAGTGCCTCTTCTTCTATTGTACTAAACTGTGTCATAGTTTTGTATGAACAAAATTATGTGAAAAAAAAGAAGAAGAAAATCAATGAAGAAGATAATAAATTGATTTTGGTGTGAGGGATGAAGGAGAAGTAGTCCTTAATTTATAGGGAAGCCTGAAAATATAGCTGTTGAGGTTTCAAACGGCTACAAAATCTGAGTCGTTGAGAATGCAACGGTCACCTTAATCGGATGGCTGAGACTTGCTAGCGCCGTTCGGTTCAGCGTTGGAACGTCGTTTGGTTCGGCGTTTCCTCAAACGGCTACATTTCCAGCTCAAACTCAGACCATTTCCTATCTCTATATAAACCTATCACATAAAACTCAAAATCCCCACCCCAATTCTCAATTATCCTATCACATAATTCTCAATTCAAAAATCAAGCATGGACGCATTTTCCACCGACGAAGACAATGACTTGGTTAGAAGTTATTTCAAAGTTAACAACACTCAATTAAAAACCAACTCTTTTTGGGAACAAGTCGTTGAAGAATTTGTGAGAATCAATGGTAATGCTAATGGAAGATGCAAAAAAGTGTTGAAATGTCTCAAGCGTTATTGCAAGCTTTTTGTCATTTCATTAAGGGCATCAAATGGTAATCGTGAGGATGCTAGGACTTTATATGAAACGGATCATGGAATGTCGTTCATTCATAACACCGCTTTGGAGATACTTGGTTATGAAGCATATGCATGAAGAAGTATGCATATGAAGTTCTAGTTAAATATGTAATGTAATTGTAAACGTACTTAAGTGATAAAAAGAGTATTATGTAGTATTACAAGAACTAATTAAAATGTATACTTATTAATGAAAGCGTGTTTGATTAAAATAAAGGAGTATTATGGTTACTCTCCATTCTCATAAAATGCACCATCTCCTTGAGGGTCATATTGATCTTCATCGGTGTCCACGTCGGTTATACTCTCATGAACTTCCGGCAAGGCATCATCAATATGCATGTTTGGAATATCACCATCTCTCAGACATTCTCCGTGTCGGTTCCATATGTGTGTAGTGAGTTCCAAGCGAAGTTGTGCCCAAATCGCAGAGTTGTACAATATATGAGGAGGTAGCCTTACGTTTCCTTGAATTGGCGGTTGAGGTTCATCTCCCATGATCCTCACCCAATCCGCATTGCGATATTCCACCTCAACACACATGTTGTGCATTATCAAGCACCCCCTCATAATTGCCTTCGTGTCAGATTTTTTATAATAACGACAAGGTTTCAATATAATGCCAAACTTACCTTTTAAACCACCAAATGCACGTTTTATGTCCTTTCTTTTAGCTTCTTGATATTGATTGAAAAGACCTTCTCTAATGTTTGAGGCGGGTTTGTATCCTTGCACGATGCAACCATACATGGGATATGCACCATCTCCTAGGTAGTACCCCTGGTCGTAATTCTTTCCATTGATTTGATAATGACAAGGAGGTGCTACACCAAGAAGTTGTCTATCGAACAAACCCGAAGAATGCAAGACATTAAGATCATTGTTCTACCCACCCAACCCAAAATAGGAATGCTAGATCCATCTATCATATGTAGCTACCACCTGCAAAACAACCGGGGATATGGCTTATAACCGCTGTGGGAACCTGCTTGATCCATTGGACATGCTCTTGGTGGACCCGGAGATGTGTATAAAATTAAAGCGAAATGAAACGGGCCTACAGTAATACCGCAAGTGCACGGTCGTCGGTTGTAGCTCGTGCAAGTACGGGTCGATCCACAGAGACTGGGTGTGTTTTGTAGTGTTTAGCTATTTTGGGTTCTAGTTGCTATTTTTGGGCTTTGGGTACCAATGGATTTTGGTAACCAATGGGTTATGATTGTGCTTTGGGCCTTTGAGTTCTTTGGGAATGAACTGGGCTTTAGCTTTAGCCTATCAGTATACTAGGCTTTTGGAGAGAACTGTGGACTGGGCTTAACAGTTCACTTGTGAACTGGGCTTGGTAGTGAACTAGGCTTTGGTTTTGAATTTGGGCTTGGGTTCTTTTGATGTGTACTGGGCTTGGTAACAGTGAACTGTGCCTTAGGCCTTAACCTGAACTGTGGCCTTAGCTAAGGCAAGCTCAGTGCAGCAGCAGCAGTGGCTTCAGCAGCAGCAGAAGGGTAATGCAGGCTGCTCAGGGAAGCATAACAGGGCAAAACAAGGCAATATAGCAAAGGGAAAGACCAAGGCAGTGAGGATGGCAATGGAGATAGTATCAATATATACAATGTGGCAATATATACAATGATAAAACAACAGTAATCTACATGTGCATATTAACAATGGCATAAGCAAACAGCAAACAACAATGATGATGGTGAAGGTGATAATGGCATAAAGAATGACAAAGAGATAAACCAAGGCCTAAGCCAAGGGCAGGGGAGATGGTGAGGGTGAGCCTAGGCATACAACTAGAGTGGGAAGAGAACTAGTTTGCTCACAGTAACTAGTGAGCACTAGTTTCTCCCCAATGCTCAATCAATACAGTGCCTCAAAGCTAAACTTCTACCACTAACAGTGAACAAAACATGAATTTAAACACAATAACATAACATGGGAAGCACATAAAAGTGAAGGTGAAATGGTGAAGGTGAAATGGTGAAGGTGAGCCTAGGCATACAACTAGAGTGGGAAGAGAACTAGTTTGCTCACAGTCACTAGTGAGCACTAGTTTCTCCCCACTGCTCAATCAATCCAATGCTTCAAGGCTTCTAGCCTAACATTCCATCACTTCACAAAACATGTATCACATGACAGGTACATTAACATTACATGGAACACAAACATCAACAGGAACATGCACTAGGAAAATTGAAGAAACTAAACATCACAGTGAACAACAAGATAGATGGCAACAGAACAATACATGAACATTTAAACATTAATAGCACACATTAACAGGAGCAGAGAACAAAATGGAGAAAATCAAAACATTAAAATGGATAAACAGTGAACAGCAAAATGAACATTTAACAGAACTAAGTTCTGGACACTGGCTAGTCCAGCATGCCCCATTACAACACCCAGAGACCCCTATTTATACATACAAGCTATAATCAAAGAATCCCCAAATCAGTACCACATCAGCAAAATTAGGGTTTGCTGAAAAATACAATTAAAATCAAAATTGGCTTACCTAATCTACTGATAACAACCCTACTACGTGACCCATACTTCAATTTAGACATACAATCGATTTCCCAAAAAAAAATCCCCAATGTCAGAAAAATTAGGGTTCGATAAAAAATCTTACCTAATCTCTGAAAATGATTATGATTCTTCACCCATGCCTCTATTCCTATTCCTGCGCCTTCTCTTGCTCTTCCGATGCCCTAATTTCTTTTCTAGCTCGAGCTATTTTATCAATTTCTCTTCTTTTCTGTCTCTGAAACCCTAGGAGAGAAATTGGTATGATAGCTGGCTAGAAAGAAGGGGAAATAGATAGGGTTTCGTTAGGTAATAGCCATGATGGCTTTTGGTGGTGGTTGTGGCAGTTGAGAAAGGTGGTGGTGATGATGGTGGTGCGGCATGGTATGGTGGTTGCAGAGGGTGAGGGAGAAAGAGAAGAAGTCGATGGAAAATGGATTGGGGTGCGTTTGTTTTGGGTATAGGGTATTTGGTACTCGGGTGTTGAGCGGCTTCATCAAATTTTGATGTTTTGTGACTCTGAGCTGCGGGATGCGAAGATGGTTGGTAGATCTAACGGTGAGATGAGAGATGAATCGATGCAACCGTTGGATTTTGAAACACAACGAAGTCAACAGTGTTAGATGATGTTAGGTACTGTAGTGTTAAGCGGAAGTATCGAGATTTGATGCGCAGGCAAAGGAGCGACCGTAGGATCTAAATGTGATCTAATCTGAAGGCTTGGAATTTAGGCACTATGGTGTTTTGCAGGGACTTCAGATTTTGATGCACGATGAAGAAGCGACCATTGGATGATGAGATGGATCCAATCTAACGGCTGAGAATGGAGGCGGGTATGGATATAGAAAATGGGTTTGGGTAAGGGTTTTGGGCCTTGGGTATGCCAAGCCCATATCTTCTTTAAGAACAATTCTTCCTTCTTGATCCCATTCCTAGCTTTTTGGTCTTGTGCGCACCATTCTTTACGGCTTCCTTGCGTAATTTCTTCCGGCTTTTCACCACTCTTCAACTCTTTTCCGCTCCGCAAGTTATCCAGACTTTATTTATTACCTAAAAATGCAAAAATTAAGTAAGAAAAATATTTATTCTTGAAAACAATGAAAATACAGAATATGGGATAAAATGTAGAATTAATGCACAAAAGATGAGTTAATTGCCAACAAAAAGGGATAGATATATACAATATTTGGTACTCATCAGCTCTCCATGCCCAGTGAAAACAATCGACACTACCAAGCATACCAGGAAATCCCCGAGATTCATTTTCTGCTAAAATCCTTTCCGTATCTTGAGCGGTAGGTTGACGCATGTATCGACCATTATAAATCCAAATAATTGCATCCATAAACTTCATAGCATAATGGTAAATAGTGGTGGCTCCCATTTGTGTGTAATCATCTAAGGAATCCGGTGCAATGCCTTTGGCAAAATGTTTCATGACGGCAACCATTTTCATATATGGAGAATGACCAGGAATACTGCAAACATCCGTTTGTTGGTTTAAATCATGGTCAAATTCACAAACTTGCTCTAAAATTCTCAGAAAAAGTGGACGAGGCAAAGCAAACCGACCTTTGAACTTCTTTGGCCCATACGTACAATTGAATTTGAAGTACTGATGCATCATACGAGCATCCGCATCTACACGTTTTCTGTGCACCCTCTGACGTGTCTTGACTTCATTCGGGACGGGTTGACGTATTTCGTGCCTCCTCTGCGTCTCCAAAAGTGTAGCCACTGCTACAACATTCGTCTCAATATCATCTTCATCATCCAGACGACTTTTCAAAATTCTTCTCAAAGCTCCCCGCATAATGTACCTAACACAACGAAAACATAATGTATAACACTCCATAAAAAAAATATCACTTAAAAATTATAACACTCCATAGAAACACAAATAACACTCCATAAAATCATAACACTCCATAGAAACACAAATAACACTCCATAAAATCATAACACTCCATATAAACACAAATAACACTCCATATGGTTTCATAAACACTACGACAAGTAATCTAATTCAGGTCAAGGAAATTATAGGATTGTTATGGGGCGAACTGAGTATCATAAACAATATTAGGCTCGCTTTCCGTCAACAACGCAGTAAATTCATTTCCTCCTTGTTGATATTGTGATGTTGTAGTTGCAGGAAATCCTATAATACACCCCTAGTATGATTTTGTCATTGATCAGCCTATTTTTAGGTTTACACTCTTAATTTTATTGAAAATCGCAAAATGGATACACAAAACATTAGAAGTGTACGTGGATGACATGTTGGTAAAGAGTAAGGAAGCTAAATACCATGTACAAGACTTGAGGGAGATTTTTGAACAAATGCGGCAGTATAACATTAAATTGAATCCCGAGAAGTGTACTATTGGAGTTGAATCGGGAAATTTTTTAGGCTACATTGTATCAAAGGAAGGAATACAGATCCAGAAAAAGTGCAAGCAGTTCGTGACATGCCAACACCAGCAACAATAAAAGATGTACAGAAGTTGAATGGGCTTCTAGCTTCGCCGTGGAGATTCATTTCGCGATCATCAGACAAATGCAAATATTTTTTCGATATACTCAAGAAGGGTGTGAAATTTAAATGGAGTGATGAATGTTCAAGGAATCAAATAATATCTTATGAATACAACTATCTTACAAAAGGCAGAACGAGGAGAAGAATTATTGATTTACCTTGCGACAACGTCACATGCATTAAGTGTTGTATTATTGCGAGTAGACGCAGGAGTGGAGAAACCCATTTATTACATCAACAAAACTTTTAATACCGCAGAGAAGAATTACTCAAAAATTGAAAAGTTGATCTTAGCATTAGTTTATGCATCATTTAAGCTCCGCATATATTTTCAAGCACACAATATAAGGGTATTAACAAAAGTACCAATTGAATCAGTAATGAAGAATTCTAAAAGATCAGAAAGGGTAGAAAGATGGAATGCACAAGTAGGCCATTTTGATATTAAATATGAAGTTTTATCTTCACCAAAATCACAAGTTATTGCGGATTTCTTGGCAGAATTTCCTTTAGAAGAAGATGAAGCAGTAGAAGAAATGATGGATGTAGAAGACGAACATGGAGATCCAAAAGATTTATTAACAGAACCAAATAGATGGGAAATACCGGTAGACGGATCATCAAATGGAGAAGGAAATGGAGTTGGAATTGTTTTATTTGTTGCTTCTACTTGCCCATTAGCTTGTGGATATAAAGGAGCGGACTTTCCACATTTTATCTTGAATGCATTGAGTAACATTTCTATGTTCTGCCCCTCAAACTGTTTCCCATTATCGGATACCAACTGTGCAGGAATTCCAAATCTGCAAATGATATTTTCGAATATGAATGTGAAGATATATTTGTCGCGAATATGTTGTACCGCCTTCACTTCCGTCGAAAAAACAAAACAAGAAAAATGCACTAATAATGAAACAGAAGAATACGTGTGATAAATGCTTATAATTAGTTTGTTTGATTTAGTCGAGACTGAAGATTTTTCTCTTTAGAAATAAGAAAGGCATTTTTCTTCGCAAGAGAAGAATAAAATTCTTCTAATTTGGAATATTGATCTTTAAGCTGATTTGCCTTCATACTTAAAGTTATTCTACCTTGAATGAGTGAATCTCTTTCAGTGATAGATGATTCTGTTACTTCTTTAAGTTCATTTCTTAAAGAGCGAAGAGATTTTTCTTGGTCAACACATACTTTTTGGAGAATATTAAGTTGTTGCGAAGATATCGCCATCTTGTTTAAATATACTCGCTTCTCTTGAGACAAGGTTTTATTCTCATCTGATAAAGTTTTCATCCCTAAATTAGCTTTGGTTAAAGAATAAGAAAGACGAGATACTTCATTACTTAATAGATCTTGTTTTTCAACTAATTGGGTATTTTCATTGGTAAGGTTGTTTATTTGATCAAGAGAATATGAATAGAGATTATCTAATTGGTTATATTGATCCATTAAGACTTCTTTATCAACACGGGCTTCTTCAACAACAGATTCAAATTGATATCTCTCCATTACTCGTTTATGATTTAATGTTTAACATGCGAAAGAGGGATTTAAAGGATAATTAAGCGGGGGAAGGATAAAATCATCGGAAAAGCAAATTAAAGACATAGATTAGGAAATCATACCTCTTAACTCATCATTCTTCTTTCGAAGATTATCACGATCCAGCAAAACGTTATGAAGTTTCTGATTTTCAAGACGAAGAGCATTACATTCTTTTTCTAAAATTGTCTGCGAAGCAGCTTTGTCAGAACCCAAATGCTTGCTCAGAATTTCACAAACATTAGACTTGATTGGATCAGTGGAAGACTTCTTGCCATCATCTATAATCTCAGATAAAACCTTGAAAGCAATATTTATCCCTTCCAAGCTCTCTTTCGACAAAGGAGGAGACTTAGGAAGAGAACTGGTAGAGACAAAAAGTTGAGAAACATTCTCAATGGAAAGAGAAGAGGCTTCATTCGCATAGGGAACCATAAGGGGAGTTTCAGTCATAGGAAGATCAACTGGAGAAATGAAATCAGAGGCAGCATTCTCGCGAGTTGGAGATAAAGGTTTATTTTTGGAATATATCGCAGGAGATTCGGAAGAAATGAAGTCAGAGGAAGCGTCTTCATGAATTGGAGATAAAGGTTTATCTTGCGAAGATGTCGCAGGAGATTTGGAAGAAATGAGTAGATGGAAGGGAACAGTAGTTGGAATAGCCTTGAGGTGGCGAGATTTCTTGTGAGGTCTATGAAGATCTTTATCACCCTGCGAATTACAATCTAGATAAGAAACAGAGGCAACAATATTGTTATTAGAAAAAGATAGTGTTTCTTACTACCTTCTCATTCGCAGACTTCCTTTTATGAACAACAACTTTATGATGTGATTTGGAATTATTAGGATTCTGAACTAAAAATTTGGTGTTGGAGCCGCTTTTGCTGAAATAACAAGAGTATGAGAATCACATAAACAACATCACATAAGGCAATAAACAAGATCAATTTCAAATATATCAATTTCAGCAAAATTTGTAAGGAAGAAAAAAGAAGACTAACCTTGATGAATCCATGAAAGATGATAGCAGGGAAATTATCTTGAAGAAGATCACAAACTATGAAGATCTAATTTGAAGATAAAGAAGAATTTTAAAAGATTGAAGAAGAAAGAAGAAAAGTTGCAACGATGGAGTTTGCAGAAGAACGATGAAGTTGCAGAGAAAATAAAAAGAAAGAAGAAGAGGATGAAAAGAAATATATATAGATGGAATTTTTCCTCGAGAAAATAAACGTGGTTAATACAGAAAGATTTAAGCGGTTAAAAAGTAACGGTTACAAAAGACGTGTCGAGAAATAATGGAAGAAAGAATACGTGTGATAAATGCAGAATATGAGAAAATAAGCGGTTGCGGCATTTCTCACATCATTCTCTACTTTGCAGAGAAGATATGAGAAGAGGCAAGATGTAGGATCAGAATCTCGCAACAGTTATGTCTCAGCGAAGTTAACAATGGTACTGCACAAAAGCGTCGCAGAACAATTTCAGAAACGATACCAGCAAGGATCATGAGAAAGGTGTGATAGTCTTGCGAAAATTAGAAAGCTTGCGAAGTCAACATTTTTAAGGTTGCGAGAATGTCGCAAACCATATCCGAAAAAAAAGGATAGATTAGCTGTCATCCACTATGTATTTCCCTTATAAATAGTCATTCGAGTTGTAAAGGAGGGAGAGATATTTTTTGAGTGAGAGATAAGTAAATAGGAGAGAGAAAGTTGAGAGCATAGATCATTCTTGATTTCTTTATTTTCCTTGTAATAATATTCAGAAATTAATTAATAAAATTAAGAGTTTAAACCTAAAAATAGGCTGATCAATGACAAAATCATACTAGGGGTGTATTATAGGATTTTCTGCAACTACAGATGTAGTAGCTCCATCTTCGACCCTAGGAGTGTAAAATTCTTGACCTGTAGCCCATTCATATGAACCACCTAATGTGAGGTCTTGTGATGTATTAGCTCCATGTGTATTGTTCGGAGGATGGGATTGGACAGATGGTACTGAAGACGATGTGGATCTGCCGGATGAGGAACATGAAGTTGTAGCCCTTTTATATGATTCGTCCCGTGCGACTTGACGAGCTCCAAGCTGGAATGAAAATAAGTTTTCCATAAACCTAATGAAATCATCCTACAAGTATATAAATCAGAGAATTTTAATCAAATATTTAAGAAACTTAAAATGAAAATGAGTACAAAATGTAAATGTACTTACCATTGTCAAATTCATATCTCGAAAGTTAAACGGACAAGGAACCCTTGGAACTGGTACTAGATGTTCTATGCCGGCTTCATCAGTAAATGGTAAACTCCAATCTATCTCCGGCAGTTGTGATGGGGCCTCATTCTCTGTGCTATAGGTATATGTCTGTGACATCATGTTAGGAGGAGGATTACTAGGAAACAAACTGCGAGGAATAGCTGAGCTACCAACTGCTATCTCATCGACATTCTGTGCATGGTATGAATCAGTGACATAAGCTCCAACACTCTTCTTGATCCACCAAGTGTTATATTGATCCTCGGTGACTGTATAATAGTCGTTGACCTCTACTACAATATCTCTGTCTTCAATTGCTTCCAAATTTGGAGGATTTGTCGGGACTACAATCTCACCTGTAATCTGCCTTTGGAATCTCTCCCCCAAGTAACAACTAACTCTTGTGCCACTTTCAAAGTGAAAAAACAGAACTCTCTTTTTGGATACTTCTAGTGGATACTCATATTGGTGTCCCACAGCATACCGACTCTCTTCCCATGGTTGCCAAATACATGTTTCCCTTGTTCTAGTATCAATCTGTATTCTTGCAATTTTCACTGAGTGTTTCATGGTATCCTTTTGGCATCCTTTATGTCCTCTCTTCCTTGATACAATCCTTTCCTTCTTGAAGAGACTAATTTTTGGGAAAACATCAAAATGTCCTTGAGGTAACTGACAAAGGAAGGGTTGCATGTTGCGAAAGTAGTAATAGTACCAATACTCAAGTACCACAACCATGCCAACTAAATTCGTACCCTTGGTTGACCAATGGTCGAGATATTTATAGGTATTACCTAATGAAGCTAGACCCCAATCATACTCCCCAACTCTATCTAAATCAGCCAATAACAAAAACCCAACGTTTATCTACTTTTCCAGTAGAATGCGCTAGAAGAAAATGACCAAAACACCACATAAAGAATGCTCGTGTCAATGTCACAGCACATTCAATATTATTCTGGCCTTCTCTACTTTCAATGTATTTTTTCAAGACAATTAAGGAAAATGTATTAGTCTTAGAGTCCCATGGACCATAAGTTTTGATATCCGAAAAATACAATTCATCCAAAGCAGGATATGTTAGATCACTACCCAACTGCGGCATAACTACTGGTCGTTTACTAGGGTCACCAGTGGGAATTCCCGTTAACATGTACCAATCTAAAGGAAGGAGGCCAATTTCAAACTCCCGAAAATGAAAGCTCCTAGTACTTTTCCACCATCTCTCAGCTATGGCTTCAACTAAGCCTCTATCCCCATTGGAAAAATCAAACTCAAAAACAGAGGAAAAGCCACAATTATCACAAAATCATTGTGCTACCGGATTATCTTGCACTACAATTTTATAATACTTTTCAACATCTTTCAAACTACCTCTAAAGCTCACACTGCGAGAGTCTTTCATAACATCTTGACATACATGTCTATCACAAATCTTTGACGAAACTATATCCAACCGGTCTAGCAATACATCCATACTCGTACTACAATCAATAACAAAGATGAAAAAAAAATATCATTATCATTCATTTTCATCCATACAAACTAAATTATCACATTACCAATTCATCCATACAAACTAAATCATCATTATCATTCATTTTAATCATACCAATTATCATTATTATTCATAATCATATAAATTTACCTACAAACAAACTAATCATACAAATTAATTCATTTTTATCACACAAAAAAACCATTTTTTGTTCATCACACATAATCAAATTAAATCCCCAAAAAATGAAAATCATCACAAATAATCAATTTAAATCATACACATATCATCTACATCATCTAAATACCAAGTATCAATCATCAATTTGAATAAAATCGTATGAAAAATCAAAAACCCTAAAAATTCAACCTAAAACTTATATTTCTTACCTCGGATGATTTCGTGGATGGAATCGCGCCAAACCACCTTCAATCGATCACAAATCCAATGAAACACAAACCCACGGAAGGAATTTGTAAAACAACTTCTGGAACTCAAGATCTCTGAGAAACAATTTTGGGAGAGAAAATGAACATTTTTGAGAAGAACTGTAAATGGAGGAAAGGTCGAGTTTTCTCAGAATGTATCGAGTCTCTTCAACGCCGAACAGAGCGGCGCGTCAACTTAGCTGACTATGGTCAAACGTCGTTTGGTTCGGCGTTCCCCAAACGCTCTACTGTTCGGCGCTTAATACCGAATTGTTAGGCGTTCCGCTGCTAGATTGGCCATCCCATAAGGATTAGGAGGTTGTCCTATCTGACGTGGATGGCCAATCTAGCAGCTAAATTTTTAGCCCATAGGACTTAGCCTAAGAGCGGGACCGTAGGCCCGGTTCTCTGAGAAAGAAGTGGAATAAATTGGCCTCTTTTTCCGAACGCAGTTTTCCTTTTTTCTCTCTCGCCTCAAATCGCTCTGCTTTGAGAAAAACTTTCATGGACCTGGAAGGAGTGGCTGGAAGGTTTGCCGGCATGGTTGTGGCGTCTTTGATCAGGGAAGATAACTTCCCATTATATGATGTTATGATTCATGTAAGCTGTTCTTCTCTCTCTCTCTCAAAAAAAAAGAAAAAAATTCTCGCCGACTTAGGGTTTATCACCGTAATCTTTCTTCTTCCTTACTTACATAATAAATAATATGCATACAACAGTGTTGGTGTTTTTTCTTTTCCGGTCTGCATTTCTTTAAGAAAAATAACTGGTAAGATTTTTAGGTCAGGGTTTACTCTAATACCTACAGTACGTAAATCCTGACAAAGTTTTGTATTTTTAGGGTTAAATGAAGTGATCATTAGGTTGTGAATAAATAAAAATCTTTTGCTTCGTTAAGTTAATGATGTTAAATATCAGGCGTAGCCTCTAGTTTCAAAATGAGTTGAATTTTGTGGCACCCAGAAGCCTGTTAAACGTAAAAACTTGGTTTTATTTTTACACTTTAAGCACCACTACCCTAGTAAGTGATACAAGTCTGGGATGAAGGTGCCAAGAAGATCTTTTTCATGATTTGGGAATTTTACAGCACATATTACACCTTTAATTATGAGAGTTAATCTATTGTTGGAGTCTGAAATCTGAATTATCAGGTTGTGTGATAATAAGTAAGTAGATGGTTATCCTATTCCAACCTTTCTTATGCATGTACAGGATTATAAAGAAGATCTCAAAAACTTCCCAGCGAATACTCAAACGGATGTTATTAATGATTGCATCCTGAAGTTGTGCCGGGCTCTTGTTCACTCAACAGGCAAAGAAAATGTCAAGGAAGGAATACAAAAGCTTGAAGGTGAATTGGGAAATTTTCAGTTTTAAACAGTTCCAGCATTTCCTGTCAATGTGAATAACTGTACTTTGTATGCTAAATCAAGCAAATTTTTAAATATTTGTCTCGCTATCTACTAATTTTACTGCTCGACACCTTATTAAAACTGATGAATTTGTTTTTGTAGACGGTTATAGGGGCGTACTGGGTGTACTTAGCCCACTTCAAAAGAGGGAGATGCTTTATCTTCTCGCAGTTGCATATTACAGAGATGGTGACTATTCAAGGAGCTTATCTTACTTGAATCAGTGTTTGGAGGTTTGATCCCTCGCCTTTCCATGTTAACCATAGTAGTTATCTGGATCAAAAAGAACCAGTAATTTATCTTTTTATCTGTAATGCTTACTTCTAAGGTTAAGACTGGTGGAGTGATGTAGAAGCATTAATAGCTTAGTTACAAACGACCTGGACCCCATGTCGTGTGTAGTCGGTGTCGAAACCTCTGGTTGCAGTAAAACTTCTTTTGAATTGATCTTTTTCATGGCACCGTTGATCTTCCAAAAAGCATCTTAGTTTATCTTGAATCTTCAGCCATACTCTTTTTGTATGTGAATTTTATGACTTGGCATGCCAATCTGGTTATAGTACATAAGTGTGCATAAACGAGGTATTAATAAGACTATGATTGAATTTGGTTTATAGGTTGCGCCACACTTCAACCAAGCTTTGACCCTGAAGAAAAAATTCGGATCGGTTCTCTGGTTTCTCATTGGGGGACCTCACCAATATTATCTTGATATGATTCTTGTAAGTTTTTGTCTACCAAGTAAGTTGTTATCAATTTACCATTTCAGAGTTTATGGCTCGTTTCCTATCCAATCTTTCTTTTTCATGTTACCACCAAATTGTTGTGCATGACTATAATGGATAATGGCGTTGCACCTAATCTGAACACATTGAAGATAATAACTACTGGGAGTCTTTGTTTGGGTTTAGCGAAAATGTTCTGAAACCTACAATGACCATGAGAATACTTTCGTAGTTTGCACTTGCACACCCAATTTTGTGGTGGCAGTATCATTTGTTTTCAGTGCTTTATTTAGGTTTAAGAATAGTTGGACTTATAATTTTGTCTGTAAAGTCATGAAAGAAGTGCGTCCATAGGAACCGTATTTTGGAAATGTCAAATAGTCATATAGACTACCAGGAGTGGCATCTTTTTGTTCATTATTTTCACATATTTCGTTTATGCAGAGGTGTTTGCTCATAAAGGTGGCTAGCTGTTTCACGCAAGAGTGAATATCAAGTTCAAGGGTGTTCATATGCCTAATACACTCTATTCTGGGGATTGTTTGCGGTGACTTTTTTACGCCACATTGTTTTAGGTGGTTTTGTTCTTTCTTACAAGATGAGTTTAGACTGAATCTTGAATTCATCTCTGATCTTTCCGGAGTTTCTACTGCTTCTGACTTGTCTTTTTTACTGACATTTAATTTTTACACGTGCCTTGAAGTAGGTAAGCCAAACATTTTCTTGTACTGTTATTTAGAATTATGATTATCTACATTCTGACGTGATAGAAGTTCGATAGTGGGAAGGCTTTCTTGGGATTGGGAAATTTTTAAGTGCAAGAAATGCCTTGTCAATGATGGAGGTTTTGCTAATCTAGGATGCTGAATTATGAGACTGTAATACATATTGAACTCTTCCTAAACTTGGTGCAAGTTTGTTTGTTGTATTCTAATTTTCTTTATGCATACACAGGATTGTGAGAGAGATATCGCAGAGGCCGGAATGATGCTCCAGATGAGGTTAAGAATGAAAACATCATCAAGTTGTCCTGGGCTCTTGTTCACACAAGACAACCAGAAGATGTCCAGCGAGGAATAGCTTTGCTCGATGGTAAGTAAGAAAACTTCCGTTAAAAGCAGTTTCAACATTTTCAGTTAGTGTCAAATATGATTAAATTTACACTATATGCTTAAATGTCAACAGAGTCAAATATTTGTCTTGTGAAACATTGTTTTTGTAGCCTCTCTTGAGACAGGTGGACTGAGGGAACTTAAGAGAAGTCGACCGAGCCAACTTCAGATCAGGGATATGCTTTATATTCGCTCACTTGGACATTACATAAATCGTGACTTTATGAAGAGCATGAACGACGTGTGTCAATGTTTGGTGGTTTGTTCTCCTCTTCATGTTATCCATTAATAGTATTGTGGACTAAAATACATCAACATGTAAAATTTCTTTATCCGTAAAGCTTTCTCGAAAGTTTGAATGGCGGGAGTAATAATATAGTCTGTCCTCCTTTAACGAAGCTCTCCTTGTAAAAGATTGTCCAGTAGCTCGATATTGCATGTTGGAGGGTTGACCCCAGTAAAATTACGTATCTCAAACACTATCTGTCACATATAGGTTAAGTAAAACGGTTTACTTGCTAGGGCTACTGATATCCATGAACCCTATCCTGTGAATGATAATTGCTGAAGCAATAATTTAACACACCTGTTTGCAATATAACTTCTACCGTTTTGAAACAGAAATGTCTATAGAAATCAATTATATTGTACATCATATTGTACATCTCTTGAAGTATTCTTTGGAATATGACAGTGTTCTTATTCTTGTATTTCAATTTACTTATGCAATAGGGCACATAAACAACGGGATAAATTGGGTTATGCTAGATCCAGCTTGGTCCTAACTGTTCTGTTTATAATTGATATATTTGATTTAGGATGCACCAGGCTTCTGGCAAGGTTGGTACCTGAGGCGAACATTATTAAATCGGACCGAAACAGGTGAATGTTCTTTATGTTATCTTTAAACTTTATCGGCTTAGAATTATGTGTTTCCCGCTTACTCTATAGTCTGTTCAAGGACTTGAAAGAAATATTTGAAATGATTGCAGACGCATTACTCGGCGCTCTCTTTTTTTATGCTGCCAATGCAGCTGTGCCGGCTATTATGAAAGCAAGATCGCTTCGTGAGACATGATATGGTGCAGACCCATTCTGTGGCATGTAAGAAATGATACAGCTCAAGCCCACTTTATGTCTTTATTTTTTCTGCATGATAATCTCCCCTCCCCACTCTTATCACCTAGGTCATCGACTCATCCATTAAACATTTGTGATTATTTTTCTTTGCCAGCTTTGATGGAGATTGTGTAGAAGGCCCTGTAAACTTTGTTAATACTATTGGAAGTATAATTAGATTGTTATAACTTATAATGCAGTGTTAGTTTTCCTGTCCTTGATTAAAAATTTAATCATGTGTAGGAATAAGTACCATAAAGATCTCTTTTTGCAAGTTCTTAGAGGATGTTAAGAGAGTTAAGTGCAAGTAACCAACCTGTAAAATGCTACTCCCTCCGTCCAACTTTACTTGCCTAAATTGTGTTTTTTTTAACATATTTGTACCAAAAAATTGGTATATTTCCTATTAAAATTTTCTAATTAACAAGAACGAAACAAAAACAATGATATGAAAATTAGTATATTCAACAAACAATTAAACTATGATATGAAAACTAGTATATTGAACAAACAATTTGAAAGATCGATCGATGGTGTATGTGGAAGTAATTTGAATTTCTTTTAAGTTTTTGCAAAATCCAAATTAAACAAGTAAATTTGGACGGAGGGAGTATAAGAGGAAGGGATTGAGACTTGAGAGAAGACAACTCTGTCCTACATTAATTTCTGTTCATGTGGGGTTCACCGTTCCCTATTAGGGGGATTTTTTTTCCTTAGCTGAGCTGAATTCAAAATCTATAAGTTTTAAAGTTAGGGACCTTATTGCGCGTGACTTCTGCTTTTCCAGAAGTAGAAGTCAGAAGTCCAGATATTTTGCTGGCAATCTATTTGATTGTATCGAAAGGTCCAATGAATTGGGATTTCCCTATCTACAAAAAATTGACTTTTCTATTTCTAGAAGTCGTTCTGAAACTCCACACCCAAACTGACTTCTTGCTTTTTGACTTCTGGAAGTCAAAAAGCTACTTCTGGATGTGTATCCAAACATGCTATTAGGGTCTAGACAAACAAAGATTACAAAGAAATTCCCAGCTGTCTGATCAAAACAAGAAAAAGAATTTACAAAAGAAATCGTTTTTTTTTTATTTTAGCATTTAATATTATTATATTATTGGATAACGATTATTACATGAAATTACTTGGAAGCCTAACTAGCGTTTAATATTAATTTAGCATTGATTTAGTTTTTTTTCTCACGCGTACCAAATAATAAGAACGCAAAAGGTTCAGATGACAAACAACAATGCATTAAGCTTTACAGTCGACATCAACCAAATAAACCTGGCATTTTTAAGGGCTAACAATAAAACAAAATAGGGTCACCCAAACGTAAATTGAAGTCAGCCCTTATCTCGCGTAATTTGTAATGACAAAATCGTCCTCACATAATCGGCAGATAATATAAAATTTTTATCCTCTAATTACAATCGGTAGATAAAATATAAATAGTTGGTCCGATTGTAGGAGTGTAGTATTTAAAGGAAATTTGGGATTTTTTTTTTTTTGAGTTATAGAGAAGAAGAAGGAAAAAAAAAAGGGAAAAACCATTTTTTCTTAAATAAACAACAAAAATGGATGGATATGAAGAAGAGGGTGAGAATCATGGCGAAGAACATAATGTTAAAGGTTCACGACCGTTTAGAGAAGGCGATTTGGGGTATATGTTGAATGATCCAAACTTTTGTGGAGAGGAAGCCCTAGACGATGCTTTCATGGAAGAAAATGCACCGTTGTATATTGTGTTAAGAAACTGATCATACATCAAACATACATTATTGTGTTAAGAAACTCAAATACGCACTTTGAATGCGTTTGTAAACTAGAAAACTCGATTCACGCATGCATTGAATGCCATGAACTACACATAATCGGTAGATAATGTATCTACATATCTACCGAATATAACATTTGGTAGTTTCATGAAAGTAGATTACTACCGAATATGATAAAACCCCCAAATCGGTTTTTCAAAAATATCAACATTCGGCAGTTGTGTTGAACAACTTGACTACCGATTATAATAATGTCCCCAAAAACGAATTCCTCCAAAATTATAAACTCAGTATTCTTATCTTTTACATTCAGTAGTATTGTAAATTTATCTAACTACCGAATATATCATTGACCCCAAAATAAAATTTTCCCTAACTTGTAAAAATTGTAATTCTTCATGAAGGAAAATCGGAAGTCTATTAATTATGTTAGCTTCCGATTATTGATATTCGGATGTTTTAATATATATATTGCTTCCGATTATGTATTTTTTTGTACTTAGGAGATTGTCTAAATTTTTATATTGAAATCAGTAGTTTGTGGCACAAACTATACTACCGATTATGGAACAATCGGTAGGAAAACTTACTACATGACGTTCGATTGTTATAGTAAAACTTGTTGCTTCCTTTTGCAGGTCGTTGTAGCATTTGTTGATGATTTCTATTTGAGGCCCGATACTTCCCTACACTATGCAAACGATTTGGTATACTCATTACTACTCTTTTCTTTTTCAAAGTATGTATGTTAAATGCTTATGCTTATGAGATTTGTTTTGTTATATATGCGCGTTTAGTCATTTGCAAGTAAGGCCGAGGCAAAGGAATGGCTTATGAACAAGGAAAAAGAGAAGATGTGCGTGGTAGTTCAAAACAATCATGTGGGTGAAACTCGATTTGAAATGATTTGTGAGCGAGGTGGGAAGCGAACGAGTTACGAGAGAAAGAATAGTAAGTACGTAAGGAAAATGGAGAGGAAATACCGAAGCAATACAAAGAAGATAGGATTCCCATTTAAGGTTGTCTTCTATAAGCCCGGTGGTAAGGAAGGTACAGAGTGGAAAATGTTTAAAGTTGGTAATGGTTGTCACAACCACGATGATCCGGATACTCTAATTGGACATGTAATGGTTGCCAAGCTTAAACCAAATGAAATAAAGATGGTGAGGTCTATGCGGATCCAAAAAGCGAGTGCGATCTTAAGCAAAATAAAGGCTGACGACCCCAACAACTTGTCTTCTTTGTCTACAATTAAGTCGGCCCTAGCTACGATTAAAAGGAAGAAATGGGATGGTAGAACGGTCATACAACAATCGGAGTGGTTAGCGGAGTTACACGACTACACGTTGAAAAGGGAAGAAAAGGATGGTAAAGTGGTTCGTATTTTCTTGGCACATCCCGAAATTATCCAATTGGCTCAATGCTTTCATCAAATTTTGTTGATAGATGCTACTTATAAGACAAAAAAATATAACATGCCGTTGTTGAACATTGCTTGCCACACTTCGGACAAAAACACGTTTACGGTTGCATGGGGTTTAATGGATCATGAGAAAAATGTGAGTTTCATTTGGATGTTGGAGACATTGAGGTCAATTTATAACGGTGATAATTTTCCAAGAGTTATTGTAACGGATAACGATCAAGCCTTAATGCATGCAATAGTGGTAGTGTTTCCGGAAGCCCAAAACTTGCAATGTACGTGGAACATTCAATGCAACCTCAAATCCAATTGTCATCATCATTTCCAAGCTAAAAAACCAAGGAAAGGTACCAAGAGGTC
Organism: Papaver somniferum; assembly: GCF_003573695.1. Taxonomy (NCBI): domain Eukaryota; kingdom Viridiplantae; phylum Streptophyta; class Magnoliopsida; order Ranunculales; family Papaveraceae; genus Papaver; species Papaver somniferum. The sequence goes on along the minus strand of NC_039366.1, from coordinate 188,834,786 downwards.
AAATGAACAGGATGAGCGCATTAGTAAATTAACCATGGAAGAACGAGAGGAAGAGAAAAGGTTATCTGAAGAAAAGTGGAAGGATGATGGAATGATTTGGAAAATGTTCATGAAAGCATGGGACAAGATGGTTTGGTCGACGACCGAGGAAATTTATGAAGATAACTTGAAGAAATTTGAGGATGAATATGGCACAAACTACCCAAAACCTGTTGAGTATTGTAAAGCACAATGGTTGGCGCCGCATAAGGAGAGGTTTGTGTTTGCATGGACATATGAATATCGAAACTTCAAGAATGAGGCGACAAGCATTGTGGAGGGGTCTTATGGCCGATTAAAAAAATATTACTTGGTAGTCAAAATGGAGTTGTGTTGATCCAAGAAGCAATCCATGAATACACCAATCATGATCTCATAAAGATTAGAAAATGTATGCAATTTAGTGTACACCAATTCCCAATGGAACATGATAAGGAAAGATTACTTCTAAGGGGCATTGTTCATAAATTTTTAAGATGGGAAATAAATCACATGATGGAACAATTGAATCTTTATAAAGTTTACGATGACGGGAATACAGTTTGTGTTTGCAAGGATATGATAGGTATTGGTCTCCCGTGTCGTCATAAGTTGGGTAGGTATGTTGAAGTAATTGACATCAATGATATTCATCCATTTTGGAAGAAATTAAATTTCACTCCAAGCACCCCGGTAATTGAAGGCACGTCTTTGTTGGAGTCGGAATTATGTGCACGAATAGCCGAGCGTTGCGCTACATCAGATGGCGCCAAAAAGCAAATATTGATGCACCATTTTTAGGAAGCCCTTCAACCCTTGTTTACGAGAGGTTGATGAATCTATTAAGCAAAAGGGGGCCGGTAGGACGAACACCGAAGTGACGAGGACCATCCAAAGAAAAGAGTTGAAGGAGTATTTGTATAATAAAAGAATATTGTCTAGGCACGAGCGTTCGAAAGCCTAATTTCAAAATGAGGCGGAACCTAAGAAAAGAGGTCGTCCATGAAAGGATCAAAGTGGACCAACCGCACGAAAAGTGAGACCAAAGGTATCTAGAAGCCTTCTCAAGTAAGTCAAGCCGAGGTGGTCGAAGAAGTTGTTGAGCGAATGGGAGCCTCGCAGCAAACCCGACCAATGGAAATTGTGACTATAAAAGAGAAGAATGATACTCTTCGTTGCCCTAGGGATCTTCATGGAAGACCAAATCGAACCACGTGTACAATATACAAAGAGTATTTGGAACAACTCCCTCCACTCATTGTACCATTTGTTTTGTCCACTGACGAGGTTGATGAGGATGGCAATTGTGGGTTTCACGTCACTACGGAACAAATGGGTTACTTTAGAGAGGCGGTTATCGAAGATGTCACCCAATGCCAATATTTAAGAAACAAGATGGCGGTACAACTAATGAAGGACAAGGATTTCTATATGGAGATGATGAGGCGAGGAGATAAATACGACAAAGAACAAGAGTTCAGAGACTTAGATGCGCGTGTAAAGTGACGAAAGGGAATGAAGACAATCAGATCCAAGTATTGGATGACAATGCCTAAATTTGGATATCTCCTAGTAGACGTTTTGAATTGCGTGGTACATTTCTTTATTCCTCCTATGTATGGACTTAGTATGACGTTTTCACCCACAAGAACGGTTTGCGATGAGTCGATTAAAGATAGAAGAATCATTATGGCATTTGTGAATGAAATGCATTTTATCGGTTTTAGGGTAAAGAAAGATTGTCCGTTACCTCCGTTAAGTAAGTGGCACGATTACTTCCCATGAATCATTGCAAGGATTGGGTGAAACAATATGAGACCAACATGGTTGATTGGGATCGCGTCATGAAGAACAATTTTCCCGATGGGTTACTCGAATTGATCAAAGATGATGATGATGATTAGTTTGGTCATTATGTTTAGAAAATGTAACTTGAACCGGCTTTTTTGTACATGTTTTTTTGAAAAATCCTGTGAATATGTATGATATGATCGGTTGAAGGTGTTACAATGTTGTCTCTCGAATATCATAATCGGAAGTTTGTTATTTTTCTAAATCTCTGATTATATGCATTTTGAACACAGAACCCTGAAGAAAATGGAACACTACCATAATCGGTAGATTAAATAATATACTAACTTCCGATTATAACCTTACTCTGACAAACAAACTTTGAAAATATTCTCAGAATCGGTAGATTACATAACATATTAACTTCCGATGATAACAAATTTCAGACAATAATTTAGGAAAATGTTCACATAATCGGTAGATAAGGTAACATAATAACTTCCGAATAAATCCAAATTGTGCCAAACTCTATACTGTGGCCACGACCTTCAATAATTCATAACTTCCATCATATATAAATTCTTCTCCCTTTTCCTCTAAGTAGTGCCTTTTTACGAGTGTCTCCTACATAAACCAACAAATACAAAAGAATGCTAAGTTCGTATAACCGATCAAAAAATAATGCTAAATTCATATAGTTTAGTAAGAAGATATATCCACTCGGTCTTTTGTAAAAGAAGTATGCAAATACTTACAGATTGTTGGATCGACAAGCTTAAGTATCTAGTGTTAAAGATCCTCTTTTGTATCGTTATGTAATCATTTACCCCCTTTTAGATAAGTCGGAAACGGTCATGAACTTGTTGGAGGGATCTTTGCTTTGGATTTACATATTCTCGCACAAATTGGCTATACACTCTCCCCCAAAAGATTTCGGGTGTTAACTGAAAAAGAGGGGGTGTGGGGATTAGGTTTCCTAGTTGCTAGAGTTCTCCTTTATATAGTCTTTCAAATCAGGGTTCGCAATCAATATTAGCTTAGTAACAAAGCATTCAATATTCACCTTGAAATGAAAACCTGATTAGATTCAAGCTAATATCTTTCAACCGTTAGATCGAAACTTAGCTTGTTACACACAAATGAAATGCACGTTTTAGGTTTGTGTAACCGTACTCAAACATGTACATTTGTTGGTTCAAAAATAGTTAACAAAATGGTTAGCCATATGAGCACTTTCATATCAACCATATTCTTCTTCACCATAACTAGTTCAAATGACTCAAATGAACTAGTTAGAGAGTTGTTCAATTGCTTAGATCTTATAGAAGTATACAAGAAACAATCGAAGCAAAAACAATTTGATTCACTCGAATCGATTCATGAACTTTATAGCCATGGTTTGCAAACTTGCATTCCTTAGTTAATATAAGTATAAGTTCACGAATAATCGTTTTTAGAATATAACCAACCTAAGTACACGGACTAGGTACGCGGACTAAGTACCCGGAATAAGTTTGTAAATAGGTTACAAACTCCAACAGATTTTCTAGGGAATAGAACCTCCGACAGTACGCGGATTGGGTTCGCAGACTGGGTTCGCGGACTCTGTTCCGGTTTTCCTGAGCCGCAAAGTACGCATACTTTGGTTCAAGGAATAAGGACTTTTATACATGTATGTGTTACCACACAATGCTTAATTATATCCAACAATGGTTATATAATCTAAACTCTTATTTCAATCATTGAAACATTCTTAGAGGACGTTATGTAGTTGTTATTCACAAACTATTTTTCGTCAAAGCCATTTTAAAGTAATTGAAACATAACATGACTTTCGTCACTAGGTAAAGATGAACTTGGCCAAAGCGAAATCTTACCAACACATATTTCGAGAAATATATAAGCGAGATAAAATCGTCTCGAAATAACAAATGTGTATAATCAAATTCTATACAACAAAACGACTTTTGTCTCAAGATAAGAGATAAAGTGATAGACTATTGAGTGATAGATAAGTTCAAGTCTCCACATACCTTTTAGTCGATGAAGTTCCACCAGTTCCTTGATTAGTTCTTCGTCTTGTATTATGATCGCCATGGAGTTCTTGAGCTTAACTACACTTTCTATCCTAGTCTGAGACTTAGCTATAATAGACTAGAAATCAAGACTTATAGTTTTGATCACTAACATTGACAAACATGCTTGAGATAGCAACACATGCGAGTTCGACCGAGCAATGCTCTAACATTAACCTTCCGGCTATGGCATATTCACGTCTTGTTTCGTGGTACCATGTTCTGACAATGGCAAAATCTTCAGCTGCGACAAAGGTTTCCATGATTGTAACATGAGATATAGAATGAATTGGAAATAGTAGACGATGGAAGATATTCTTGTAGCATACACAAGATTAGATGTGTGTACTTTGGTGCATGAATGAGAAGAGGTTACCCTCCTTATATAGATGAGAGTCACAACATTTTTTTTTTTTTTGAAAATATGGCCGTTGAGGTGAGGTGTAACACGAGTATACAGATACAACGTACACTGTGCTAATAATAATGAACTACAGTCGGTTGAAAGTGTTAGAATGTTGTCTCTCGAATATCATAATCGGAAGTTTGTTATTTTTTTAAACCACCGATTATAGGCATTTTCAACTTAGAGTCTTTAGTTTCGTTCAATAACAATAATCGGTAGCCAATATAACATACTAACTCCTGATTTTCGTTAAAATTTTGAATATCATAATGTTATATAACGATTATACTTCGACAATTCTATTACAATGACTTGTGATTAGCGCCGTGGACGTCTTGGACGAGCCCTAAATGGATTAAATCTGTCCATCTCCTCAAGGATTTTGAAATGAGCTTTGTAACAAAAGTTTTACCTTTTCCATCTCCGTCATTCCCCATGAGATCGTGCTATAACCTCATCATTGGTTTCACCCCTCAATCGATATTCAATCATAAGATAAGTTAAATGGACGAATTCTTCGACGTGTCCGTTTATTGAACCAACTCGACAGAAAAGATCAGTGGAGTGACGGTTATTTGGATTACCGGTGTCGACGCAGATTTTTTCTTGAGTTCTCCCCAAATAACTCATACTCATTACACCTCCTTGCCTATGTTCTTCTCCTTGCCTCGAATAGAATTGAACATAGCGCCTACATATATATTAATCTTCTTCCATCGTGAACTCCGTAGGATTAATGAATGGTTGGGCCATTATGTTGAAGATGATTTCTTTGATGTTAAAGAGAGTTAAAATGTATTTCTGTTGCATATAGGGGAAGAGGATACCCTCCTTATATAGATTAGATCTCCAACGATTTTTTTTTGAAAATATGGTCGTTGAGGTGAGGTGTAACACGAGTGTACGCAACATATGACTCATCAACACATTAAATATTCTATAATCAGAGGTTTAGTGTTAACCTTTAAACGCCGATTACGAGACTTGTAATAATTGGAAACAATATTAGTTAACATGGCTTCCGAACAAAGAGTGTCTCAAAAATCAGATTTTAGAAAAAACTGAACTCTTTCAAATTTGGAACTTGTCATAATCGAAAGATATATTAGTTAACATGACCTCTGATTACATAGTGGCTCAAAAATCCAAACCTTCCAAAATCCTTAGGTTTTGGCATTTTGGAACGTCCATAAGCCTTGAAATTTCGAAATGCATAACTACCATATTCGGTAGTAATTTCAATTTTATGACTTTCGAGTATAGAGTGGCTCAAAAATCAGAACTTAGAAAAAACTGAACTCTTTCAAATTTTGAACTTGTCATAATTAGAAGATATATTAGTTAACATGACCTCCAATTATAGAGTGTCTCAAAAATCCAAACCTTCCAAAATCCTTAGGTTTTGGCATTTTGGAACGTCCATAAGCCTTTAAATTTCGAAATGTGTAACTACCTTATTTGGTAGTAATTTCAATTTTATGGCTTCCGAATATAGAGTGGAATCAGATTTTAGAAATAACTGAACTTTTTCAAATTTTGAACTTGTCATAATCAGTAGATATATTAGTTAACACGACCTCCGATTGTTACCAGGGACTGACAAAACTTTATACGTTTCTTCATTCGTAAGATATGTATATTAACAAATCTCTCGATTGTGCATCAAAATTCAACAGTTTCATGATGTTATATTTGAGTCCCTTGCAAATCATTGTTAAATTCATACACCATTCATAATCCATAAAACTAACCATTCACAAACCATAACGTGATTTAAGAACATATAATCCGATCCAAACCTTAAAAACGACATAATCCAACACAAACTATAAATACTATGAAACCTATTGTCATTTATTTCGTCTTTTTGACTTTACGACCGTGAACTACCTCCAAGTCCTGCACGACCACGAGCTTGAGCACCTTCAGCTCGAGCACCTTCAGTTGGAGCACCTTCAGCGCTCGATGAAGCTCGAGTTCTTTTACCCGTCTTTGATGTTACTTTCTTGGGTGAAATCTTCTTCTTGCCTTTCTCCCTAAACTGAGCTGCAGAATCTTCATTATTCATATTATCAACTAAGTCTCCATGAAAAAGCGGGGGTTTAACAACCACACCCAATATTTCTCTTAATAATCTGTATGGACTAACTCCAATATACTTTCAAGAGAATCAACTAGACAGTCAGACTCAATCTTAAGAAAAGTATATCAAAGAGTTATATCTCAATTTCTCAATTCAATCCGCAATCAAATAAATAGGAATTTGCGAGCCCGATTGAATATAAGAAATAACTTGGACACTATCAAAAGCCAATATCCAAGTGTCAATCAATTTAATCAAAAACCAAAGGTTGGATCCCAATTGATTGAACTTACGCACAACACGTGATATTTCAATTATATAAACAAATATAATGCAGAAAAGAAATAATACTCAAAAGATGTCTACTGTAGGCGCAATATACGATAATGGTTGGAATTTTCAATTCAATAGAGTGTTGGATCCTGCAGAAAGTATTGATCTGTTGGAGTTAAAGTTTGATATCAGACTCGTAACTCTGACACAGGGTATTGAAGATTGCTTGGAAGGAGGTGTTTCTGCCAAAAATATTTATGCGAAATTAACTGACACGGATCCAGATTGGGATGGTCAACATATTCTGTCAAGTAAATTTGTGCCTCTGAAGGTACTTTTCTTATTCTGGGCTTCTCTACATGACTCCATCCCAACCAGACATATGCTACAGCATAGGGGGTAGCAGTTCAGTCAAACAGATGTCTCTTTTGCAATATAGAGGTGGAAACTATGGATCACTTATTCATTCATTGTATAGAGATTGTGCAGTTATGAGATTATTTTCTATCTTCATTGAAGGATAATTGGGTGATGCCGCTCCAGTTCAAGCCAATGATGATTAGTTGGAGATTGGAAAGAGTTTCAGAATGAGCGAAGATCGTGTGGCACCTTCTTCCATTTGCTTTATGCTAGGAAGTTTGGAACGAGCGTAACAGGAGGGTGCACGGAGGTAGAACTAAATCAAGATATGAGCTGGAAATTGCTATAAAGCAATGGATTTACCTTTGGATCCCAACTATGGAAATCTTCAAACATTACTCTGCAAATCAGATTATGAATCAATAGGAGGATACATTGAACTTGTAGTTACAGTATCTCTCTTTTTGTGATGGTCTCTTGACCTTGTAAATATCCTGTACATACTTTTTTCTTTTTCAATATATCCCTTCCTTTTCAAAAAAAAATAAAAAAATTTATCTTTTTTTTTTAGTCACAAACTTGTTGTGTGGTTTCTTCTTTTAGTAATTTAGATTTTCAAACTTAAAGTTAAATCTCATTCTCTTTCAAGTGTTAAAAAAAGTTTATTAGAGTAGAAAATAAATTATTTACTCAGTTCCTTTAGTTCAGAAGTTTTCACCCTTGATCTTTCATTAGAGATCTCAAGTATAGAACTTAAAAATATCTCGTTAGAGATCTCATCAATTGAGAAATCTGAAATTAAAGAATAATCTCCTTTTGAGCACATATCTTGTGATACGTTAATTGAGCCTTTATTTAGTTTTCGCTCTTGCTTAACTTTGCTTTGGCCCATATCTTATAGGATGGATCGCACCAAACACGGATGGTTAGATATTTTCGTGTTTGCCCGCTCTGGTACCAATTGAAAAGACTAGGGTACCCAAATATACCTCAATCTAAAACTTTTCCACCTATAAGTCCTTTCTCCGAAAGTGATTGTCTGTGGACTGAGTCGAGAGAATATAACTAATCGGTTCATACTTCGTGTGATCGTTTATGGATACTAGATCGAGAAAATACGACAACAAGATAACTTGTGTAATTGACTATGGATACAAGATCGAGACAATACAACAATGAAGTGTGTTTACTTGATAATAGGTTGGGACTTAACCAAACACAATACGATTGCTATCAAGTAAATATGAATTAACGTTTGTGTATTTTACTTCTAAAAAAACAATTATAATTGCGGAAATAGAAAAGTAAAAGACACAACAAGATTTTATTAACGAGGAAACCGAAAATGCAGAAAAACCCCGGGACCTTGTCCAGAATTGAATACTCTCAGGACAAAATCAAAACCAACTTCGTATAGTTGAGACCAAGCAACTAAACCTATAGTTCACCTAGTTCCGTCTGTATCCATGCGCCTCCAACTTGCAATAATTCATGCACTTAGAACAATTCCTTTGGTTCGTATTCCAAACAGTAAAGGAACAACAAATTTGTTCGGTAAAAACTCTTTTCAAACAAGTGATATGAGTTTGACAAAAGGCTTTTCCGTTTATACCCATAAACTCCTTTTTCATGTCCTTAGATCTATCTTTTCAACAACTACCAAAGTAATTGTTACGACTATGCAATCAATACTTTGAATCAAAAAGAATTGTATTGATGTCGATCTACTCAACTAATCAATCCAATCTACCAAAACATAAACCGATTATAGTTGGATCCCCGGCCGATCAAGTTTTGTGCACACCAAATACTATGAACTCAAATAAGAAATCTTCTTTGTCTTCAAGTTTTTTAAATCATATATATGGTATCTAACTCATATGTGTTTCACATGGTTACTCCCTAATAGCATATGAAAAGACGAGGTTGCACATATATATGGTATCTAACTCATATGTGTTGCACATATATATATGGTTCCCCACATACCATATATATATGTGGGGAACCGATCTTAGTACCTAGTCAACCGAATTTTGGAAAGCTAGTGTGACTATGCACAGTACTCACATGGAGGTAGAACCGAAACCTGTTTTGGTAGAACCGTTAAACCCATGATTTGTGATTGAGTGTTTCTTGATCAATCACATGGTTCTTGAAAGTCATATGAACCAATTCAAAACTTGTTTGGAAGTGTGGCAAGTCGGTTTCATAGTTGTAAGTATGAAAGAGGACTTACAAAGTACGGATGTGGGCATACTTTGAACACGTGCAATAATGTTTATCTTTTATTGTTCAAAGTCATTCCTTAATAGCTACAGGAAGAAAATTCCATAATTGAAATACAAATAAGTTAAGAATCTTTTATTTAAGGTTGTTAATTTTATTTTAGGAAAATGAGAATTAGTAATGTGCATTTACTAGTTGATATTTTCCAAACAGATTTTCGGTCATTATTTTGGACAGAGCATTTCAAGGAATTATGGAAACCGAATTTGAAATATATTGAATATCTTTGAGAATATTTTCGGTTTTGGAAATTCCTTGGTGTCCAAACTTCCTTGTCTATAAATACTTGAAGTTTGCTTTTCTAGCAAACTAATTCTCCGTGACAGCAAAGTTCCTCGGTTGTGTTGTTACTGGTGTAGCCGCCTATTCGGAGAGGAGAGTAACCTAATTAGGCGAAATCTCTTACGGCCGCCCAGTTTAAAGTCTTCTTTGGGATTGAGAATCTCTACGAGTACCGTTGGTGGGAAACTAGATAATTGCGGTTTATCTTGTGTTTTCGATTGATTTGATTGACTAACGGTGATTGAACTTTGATTGCACCTAGTTTGTTTATTCTTGAGAATCTTCTCTTCTGATATAAGATTCACTCAAACTAGATCGAAGTTTCGACAGGGATCTTTAGACTGTTGTTAGTTCTAAAGACGATTTTGTGATAATCCATTGTTAACAAACTCCGTTCTGTCCGTGATTGATTACAAGAGATTCAAGTTGTTGTGTGCAGACGTTTATTGAAGATCTAAGAAGATTTGAAGACAAAGAAGATATTGCATATTTCTTTTCATATGCTATTAAGGAGTAACCATGTGCAACACATATGAGTTAGATACCATATATATGTGGGGAACTGATCCTAGTACCTAGTCAACCGAATTTTGGAAAGCTAGTGTGACTATGCACAGTACTCACATGGAGGTAGAACCGAAACTTGTTTTGGTAGAACCGTTAAACCCATGATTTGTGATTGCATAGTTCTTGAAAGTCATATGAACCAATTCTAAACTTGTTTGGAAGTGTGGCAAATCGGTTTCAAGGTTGTAACTATGAAAGAGGACTTACAAAGTAAGGATGTAGGTATACTTTGAACATGTGCAGTAATGTTTATCTTTTATTGTTCAAAGTTATTCCTTAATAGCTACAGGAAGAAAATCCCAGGATCGAAATATAAATAAGTTAAGAATCTTTTATTTAAGGTTGTTAATTTTATTTTATAAAAATGAGAATTAGTAATGTGCATTTACTAGTCGAGATTTTCCAAAGAGATTTTCGGTCATTATTTTGGACAGAGCATTTCCATGAATTATGGAAACCGAATTTGGAATATATTGAATATATTTGAGAATAATTTCGGTTTTGGAAATTCCTTGGTGTCCAAACTTCCTTGTCTATAAATACTTGAAGTTTGCATTTCTAGCAAACTAATCCTCCGTGACAGCAAAGTTCCTCGGTTGTGTTGTTAATGGTGTAGCCGCCTATTCAGAGAGGAGAGTAACCTAATTAGGCGAAATCTCTTACGGCCGCCTAGTTTAAAGTCTTCTTTGGGATTGAGAATCTCTACGAGTACCGTTGGTGGGAAACTAGATAATTGCGGTTTATCTTGTGTTTTCGATTGATTTGATTGACTAACGGTGATTGAACTTTGATTGCACCTGGTTTGTTTATTCTTGAGAATCTTCTATTCTGATATAAGATTCACTCAAACTAGATTGAAGTTTAGACAGGGATCTTTAAACTGTTGTTAGTTCTAAAGACGATTTTGTGATAATCCATTGTTAACAAACTCCGTTCTGTCCCTGATTGATTACAAGAGATTCAAGTTGTTGTGTGCAGACGTTTATTGAAGATCTAAGAAGATTTGAATACAAAGAAGATATTGCATATTTCTTTTCATATGCTATTAAGGAGTAACCATGTGCAACACATATGAGTTAGATACCATATATATGTGGGGAACCGATCCTAGTACCTAGTCAACCGAATTTTGGAAAGCTAGTGTGAGTATGCACAGTACTCACATGGAGGTAGAACCGAAACTTGTTTTGGTAGAACCGTTAAACCCATGATTTGTGATTGCATAGTTCTTGAAAGTCAGATGAACCAATTCTAAACTTGTTTGGAAGTGTGGCAAATCGGTTTCAAGGTTGTAAGTATGAAAGAGGACTTACAAAGTAAGGATGTCGGCATACTTTGAACATGTGCAGTAATGTTTATCTTTTATTGTTCAAAGTTATTCCTTAATAGCTACCGGAAGAAAATCCCAGGATCGAAATATAAATAAGTTAAGAATCTTTTATTTAAGGTTGTTAATTTTATTTTATAAAAATGAGAATTAGTAATGTGCATTTACTAGTCGAGATTTTCCAAAGAGATTTTCGGTCATTATTTTGGACAGAGCATTTCCATGAATTATGGAAACCGAATTTGGAATATATTGAATATCTTTGAGAATATTTTCGGTTTTGGAAATTCCTTGGTGTCCAAACTTCCTTGTCTATAAATACTTGAAGTTTGCATTTCTAGCAAACTAATCCTCCGTGACAGCAAAGTTCCTCGGTTGTGTTGTTAATGGTGTAGCCTCCTATTCGGAGAGGAGAGTAACCTAATTAGGCGAAATCTCTTACGGCCGCCCAGTTTAAAGTCTTCTTTGGGATTGAGAATCTCTACGAGTACCGTTGGTGGGAAACTAGATAATTGCGGTTTATCTTGTGTTTTCGATTGATTTGATTGACTAACGGT